>NW_028327182.1:20397500-20699500 GCF_987537825.1 Furipterus horrens | reverse complement strand
CCTATGGACATAGACAGAGTGAGGGCAGGAGGTATTCACTGGGACAGTACATTTGTTGTCAACCAAAAATCTTCCCAGGAAGTCAAGAAGATCTAAGTAATAGCAGTGATTGGTAGAAAACCCGTAGTTAGCCAGTAGAGAGAATTGGGATAGTTGAAAAAGCCCACTTGTGCCTTATCAGTATTACTCTTTCCAATTAATTACTAGGAAGTTCCAGATGAAAGGTTTTAAGAGTATCCAATGTGCCTCATAAGAGAGCCAGAAGTAGGCTCCATCACACTAAGAGGGACAATCAGCAAGGCCTTAGTATTTGGGTACTAACAGAGCCCTAGAACCCTGCTGGGTTTCGACCTAGCCCTTCCTACAGAACATCCTCTCTCTAGCTGTGTGAGAACACCATACAACCTAGAAGCAGCAGCTTTGCATTGAACAGTACACACAGTAATGCCTAGTTTAAACTAGAGTGTTTTTTAGATTACACAGTTTAGTAAAACGGGAAAGCATGGCTAGCTTACTGTAAGTGGATGGGGGCCCAAGAGTCAAGAGAAGCATGTCAAGTGTAAAATAAAGCAAACTCCCTGTTTATAAACATCTGATTTGTGAAAGTAAAATTTATTCTCGTTACATGCTAAAGGAATATTTAGTGCTTCTCTTTTGGAGTGTGTGGGAACTAATTATTTGGAAGAGAAAGATTGGGGACAGAGTTCCAGTTCCTCAATTCTAGGGGAGGAAAACCCAGGATAAAATTAAGATTAACTAGGGAAAGACATGCAGCTGTATAAAAATGTGAAATATTATTTTGTGTTGTAATCTCTCCCATAAAATCCTCTCACCAGCTCACTGAACTCTCTCAAATGAATCCCAGAGGCCTAGTCACCCGCCCCCACAGATGCCCATCTTCTCTGCAACCTGTTTATACTAATAACCGTGAATAACTGCTATAAAAAGAGAAACAAAAAGGGCGAGCACCATTCATGATTTGAAGGGTATCTGCAGAGCCAGTGTTTCTGTGTGGAGGAGTCAAGGAGTTGGCTATAAACTGGGGAAGAAAGAGAAGGAAATCCACAGAGGAGGATGGAGAGACATCTTTCTGGCCCAGGAAGTGGAAAACGTCTGTGGAGCATTCCAGGGAAATGCATCTGGGAGCTGACTCAGTGCCAGGTGCATTTGGAGCCAGTGGATGGAGAAACACTTTTATTTTCAATCTCTAGGGCACTGGTTCGAAAACGTGATCCCTGGACCAGCAGAAGCATCTGGAAACGTGTTAGAAATGCACATTCCTGGGCCCAACACTGAAGCAGAAATGCCGGATGAGAGTCCAGCGACATGCGTTTAACAAACTCTGCAGGTCCTTCTGATACATGCTCACGTTTGAGAACCACTGCTCTACAGTGAGGGGTTTGGCGCTGGAGCACGTCCTAAATACTTAACTGACATCTTTGGCATTTCTTCTAACCTGTTCCATTCTTTCTACAAATGCTGATTATGGTGCTTTCGTGAGCTGACTGGGAAGTGCCAGCCAACTAAAGGTACTGAACAAAGGTTAAATAAAACTCATACCTTATTTTTCAATGGTCCTAACTAGCTTGTTGACTAAAAACTTCTCGTGTATTTCTCACTCCTGCAACAGTCCAGTGTGAATGTGGTCTAGTAACTCTCTTCCAGTGGTGACTCAGGGATCCAAGCTTCCTCATCGGTTATCTCTATCACCGCTGGCATTCTCATACTCACTTGGACATAAACATCTACCAGGTGGGTGGGGAAAAGGAGCTCAAGTGGCATATTATATTGACCCTTAGCCCTCTAGGCCAGGAAGAAATACACATTACTTACACTTATTGACTGTAACAATGCAAGTACTTACATTTCACTAGTAAGCATTGAGGTGGTCCACCGAGACATAAGAGGAGCTGGGAAAACATTTCCTAGTTACATTTCAACAATGTGGACGGGTAGCACCAATCTTTGCCATGGATGATCTCTTCCTAACTTTCAAATATCCATACATACCTTTTATATAAAATGCACTCACCACCTCAAGAGAAACGATTCAAAGTTGATCTAGTTACTGTAGCCAGCGCAAAGTCCAGGGTTTCTGAATGAAATGCTCAACACTCCATCAAGAGCATATGTGGCTTCGTTTGGTCTGACAACTTATAAACTAAAAAGCAAGTTATCTAATCCCACCCCACTTCATCCTTTTAAGCCCAACATACATGCTCAGCCAGTGGTGGAAGAGGGACAGAATAAGACCAGGTCAGGAGCTATTGAATGACAATGAGAGACACACAGTGGATGCCTGTCTATAGCAATGGTAAAATCCTGCTGGGCAGGCATTGGAGAGGCCTCCTAGGTGAGGGCAGGGAATATTCTTAGACTAGATCCTGGGTTGCTGCCTTGGAAGACACCCCATCCATTGCTCTCTGTGGTCCCTGACTCTGTCTTCTTGGAGATTAGCCCATGTTCATTATTCTCCCTGCCCACGTTTGACATGAGCACTGGGAATTATGCCATTTTCAGTGATTCAGTATTCTCGTTCCTCTTGCTGCTAATGCAAGTTGAAGACACAAAGTCTTTTTTAAGGCTTGAATAGCCAACGGCATATAGTATCTTTAGAAGTCCAATTACTTCAAAAACTTAGATTTTTAAAAATCTATTTGCTTCCAGATAATAATCATATTCAAAGTTATCACTTAGATGTAATTATAGAACAAAAGTCTGTTTGTTTCCTCACCTTTGTTTCCTCACTTGCTTCTTTCAACTAAATATTATTTTGAGGTCATTGATTTGGATGAAAAGGCAAGGAAATAATGTTTGTCAGCTCTCTGCACTGTTCAAAGACCTCCTGAAGTCTGAAGAAAGTAGAGACACACAGAATGAGGGACACCAATCTCCTCCAGTACTGAGGGCAGGGGTAGTGCTTCTACCTCTAATTAATGCTTCAGGAGAGTAGGTACCCTCCATGGATTGCTGATTCCCATTAGACTATGATCTCTTGGAAATCATGGTTGACTTATTCAACTTTTCACCTCCAGCAACTAGCATTGTTCTGGGCACACAGAAGATGTTTAATAATAACTATAGAATACGTAAATATAAAATGAGCTATTAAAGTAAGTTGTAATATGTCTTATCTTAATTCAGTAGCTTTCAAAGTGTGGTCCCCAGGCCAGCAACATCACCATTATCTGGGAACTTATTAGAAATACAAATTCTGGGCCCTACTTCTGACCTACTGAATCTGGGGTAGGATCCAGAAACCTCATGCTTTCCTTTCAGATGATTCTGACACATAATAAAGTTTGAGAACCATTGCAGTAGTTCCTTAACGTTTTTTTCCTAAGAATGTCTAGGTTTAAAAACTTTTATCTACAAAGGAGCTATCTGTTTTCTTTTTTTTAAGTAAAAGCCTACTGAATGTGATAAGTATGGAATTTCCTAAGATATTTTTGAAATATTTTTTTTTATTTGGTGGGCAGCATGCAAAGATTCCATGAGTTTATGAACAATGTGTTTGGAACCCTGACATCTTGTGACTTTCCCAGAGACATCCTGTCATTGTTTTACGTACAGAATTTCCATTGAGTTAGGTGAAGTTGAGAGGCTAGGTCAATAGCAGGATGTGGACTCAGATTACCTAGGCAGAGATTACACTGCCCCTCCCACCGCCGAGCTCTTTCATGCATCACGCTTCATTGTCTGCTGTTCTCTGGTGACTTCCTCACCCAGAGTCACGAGGCCGCCTGTAATCCCATGTTGTCCACTTATCATAAAGCTGAAGTTTTGAGTCATTTTTCACCATCTTTCTGAAAGACTGTTACCATCTAGGAAGATTACTGTACCTTTTTTTTTTCTTCCAATTTTATCTAATAGACAATATATAATGTATAAAATTTTCCTAATAGACCAAGTCAAGCTATCTAATAGTCTATTTATCTAATAGACTCAATTTAAGATTAACTAACACAATTTTATCTGCAACATATAGCTTCAATTTAATTGACACTGAATGTCATTTTGAGCTGACTTTATGACAGCTAATCAATGCCTTTAATGGGATACTTCATGATGCCATAATTTTCTTAAGTAAATGTCCTAATGTCATAGAGCTGTGTCTAATGTGATGAAAGCAAACACATGTAAACTAGGGATCATTCCAAATGTGTAAATACGCACTGCTTTCTTTTATTATTTTTGTAAATGTAATTCTTCAAATGTTGTCTGTTTCAGCCAAAAATACCTAGAAAAGTTTTTAACTTTTCCTTCAAAACTCCCAGGTAGGTTGAGATTAGTGACCACTGGTTTGATTACCCAGCAACCCTTGGTAACTGTTAAAATTAGTGTTGCCTGAAATAAATAATGGGTATAACTAACTATAAATTTAAGTTTTCGTAAAGGTACCAGGACAATTTCTCAAATTCTAATGTGAGCTAATCACCTGCAGCTCTTGTAAAAAATGTGGGTTCTAATTCAGTAGGTCTAGAGTAGGGCTGCATGTCTAACAAACCGATGCTAATGATGCCAGTCCACAAACCCCACTTTTTTGGGGAAAGTCACTTGACGACATCATACTGGAAAAGATAGAAAACCAAGTGAAAAATGATAGAATAGGTACTCTTACGAATTGTTACAATTTCTATATTTGTTGCTGTTCTTCAAATTCATATATGTTAACTATACAACTTGCATGAATGTTTGGAGTAGTGTATTTGATGATAACAAAGTCTTGTATTTCTGGCCAATACACAAAAAGGAGCTCATACTTTCACTTCCATGCTAACATGGAAACAAAGGGGTGTACAAGGATGAGGAGAGATGGCAGATTCATGTTCAAGCTTGTAAGAGTAAATAGAATGTGTATGTGTGTGTGTGTGTGTATATATATATATTGAATATATATATATATATACACATATATATTGCTCTAGATTATTTGCTGTTCCTGTAAGAATTAGCAGAGCAGTCACTTGTTCTGAGATGGAAGCTTTTTTCTTTCATTAAAAACATCGTGTGCTTTCTCTGGAGCAACCTGCTCTGTAATAGTGATCACAGAGCTACGCTTTCATAGAAAACTAAGTCTAGCTTGTGTCTTGGCCAGTTTTATTTGGGCTTCCAGGTATTCCCCATTTCCCCTCACTTACAGCAGAAGCCTTTTTATTTTCTTCCCTCCACAGACTTCCCTCTGCACCCTGCCCTGTTCACCTTTGGGTTCCTCTTGATGAGCCTGATTGAACAAGGGGACAGTCAGCTTTGAGTGGTACTCCTCTTTCTCATTACTGTTATTTTTCACTTGAGAAAACCACCTGGTTGGATTGCTGCCTGTTCACCAGGCAGAGACAGCTGCTCCCGGTGTCTGCCACAGCCCTGCGGCGGCTGCCGGGAAATGTGCGCCAGGCAGGGGTTTGGCTCAGGCTCAGTTGGACCCAGGGTCTCACTGACAGCTCATCTTCACTCTGGTTTGCTGGCATCATGGGCGATGCTGTTCCAACGCAAAGAGGGTGCTGCTGCATGCCTGCTCTGCCTCTGCAGCACACGCACACACACACACACGTGTGCACCTACACAGACACACTGATGTTCACCGTGCACACACTCTCCTTGGAATAACAAGGAAAGCCTTGTAAGGAAACAGACTGTGTGCCATGTGACCATAGGCTGTACAGTAGGTGCTTTGGATAAAGATTGAGAAGAAACATATGGGCCTCATGAAAGAAACACCTGCTTGTTCAAGTAGAAAAGAACAAAAGATAGAAGTTGCCCCACTGGTAATTTGGAACCTCTAGAAGGAAGACTGACTGTGATTAAATGAAGGGGGCTGGCTGCTGGAGGCTGTTTTCTGCCCATATCCTTCCAGCGGAGGCTTCTCCACTCCCTTCAGTTTTAAACAGATGTCACTTAAGGATGTGTTCTGGGTTTAGATTCTGAGTAGGTTTATGAGGCCCTCATACTAGGCAGGTTAAAAAAATTGGATCACCATTTTCTCCAAAAAAGTATTAAGAGAAAAAAAAAAAATAGGTCAATACTTAGATTTGCACCAAACTACATTTAAGGTCAAGATTTCCAATAGAATACTGCACTTTCTACAAAATTTGGGGACATTTTAAAAGAATTAATAACGGAAAGCAACTGGTCATGGCTTTCAAAAGTATAACTCTAATACCCAGAAATGATTTGGTAGAAGAAAAATCTATAATACAATTTTTTAAATATACTCATGCACTTGAAAATGATCTAAAAAATATAACATACCATGAAAGCTATAAGTGGCTGTCAATTAATATTAGCACTTATGATCACAAGAAAAGGAATATGAAGTACTTTTAATCTCCATATTTCAATATAACAAATAAAGGTTAAGTCTTTCCTTTATATTTGATAATATGGGAAAATTTACTGCCACATGTTTGCTCAAGGAAGTGTCCTTAGATGCTAATGAAACTTATTATGTAATTGGATTACCACAAACATATATATATATGTGTGTGTGTATATATATATAGATAGATAGAGAGAAATATATATATATATATGAAAAATAGAGATATTTATTGGAGAAGACACAAGGTACAAGAAACATTGTACATAGGACAACGATGCCTCAGTCCCCTTCAAAGTAGGCACCTTGGAGCCTCACACAGTTCTCCCAGTCACCCTCAGACGCCTTGTCATATTTTTCTGAATCTCATCAACGACCTGGAATCTCTTCCCTTTCAAAGGTAATTTTAGTTTTGGGAAAAGCCAGAAGTTGCAGGGCACCAAATCTGGGCTGTAGGGAGGCTGAGTCACCTGGGCGATCTGATGTTTTGCCAACAAACTGTACAAGACCTAATGCATGAACAGGCAGGTTGTCAGGATAAAGCTGCCAGTCACCAGTTGCCCATAGCTGTGGCCTTCTGAATCATCTGACTAGTTTCCATAGAGGAATGTTCAGGCTTAATCCAAAATTTGATACAGATTTTTTGCTCTACTTGCTCAGTCAGTTTGAATGTGACAGTGACACAGTACACATGCTCACTCCACAGGTGTCTACCACCCCAACTGACTAGTTAGTACACCATTCTCATTATATTAATAATGGCTGGACTTTTTCCAGATACACACACACACACACACACACACACACACACACACACACACACACATATAAAATGAGGGGGGACCCCGAGAAAGGGAATTTATTTATAAAAAATTGTGTATTCATTGTTACATGTTTAAACTTCAGTTACCTTCAAAGTACTCTCCATTTGATACATACACCTATTGAGACATTTTTTCCACTGCTCAAAACAGCTTTGAACTCATAGATTTTGATGACTTTTAGTGCCTGGGCCATTTTTGGTTTCATCTATTCTACATTGGCAAACCACTTCTCTTTGAGGACTTTTTTCATCAAGGGAAACAAAAATAAGTCACTTGGGGTGAAATCAGGTGAATAAGGAGTGCAGGACATGTGGTCATGCTTTTTTGGTTGAAAACTGCTGAACACCCAGTGTGGTGTGGGCAGGTGCACTCATAAGTCACCCATCATGAAATGGGCAAATACATTGAAAGAGTCTTAAAAAGAAATTACTGCAGCTGAATGAACAGAGCTTCTCACAACAATGCCAGCTGGTGCACTGATACAGATGGGTTCCTAGGACACTCACCTAGTCGGGGAAGCCTGTGCTACGATGGGACCGCCATTCAGATGATAATTTTGTTTTTTGGGGGGGGTCCCCTCTCATATATGTATGTGTATAAATATATATATATATGGATGTGTACATATATACATACCTATAGACACGTGTACACATACATATACATAGTATAGTTTAATTTTTATAATTTGAATCATGTATTTACAAATACATATTATTTCTTCACATAGTAAATGTGTGAAATGATATAAAATGAAATATTTTCTCTGAAGCATCAGATAAAGAATGTTCTATTTTCTTCTTTTTGTTCAACTGCACTTCCTGATTTATTTTTATTCATCAAACATTTATTCCTTAACTGGTTGTTTTTCTTGAAAAATAAACTTAGGTGCATGAATTTTTATTTTTTTAAATTATATTTTATTGATTATTCTATTATAGTTGCCCAACTTTTCCCCCTTTGCACCCCTCCACCCAGCACCCCCACATCATTGTTCATGTCCATGAGTCATGCATATAAGTTCTTAGGCTATTCCACTTCCTATGCTGTACTTTACACACCCCTAGTTATTCTGTAACTACCAATTTGTATTTCTTAATCCCCTCACTTCTTCACCCATTTACCCACACCTCCTCACATATGGCAACCTTTTTTGTAAGTAAGTCTCTTTAACATTTCATGTAATACTGGTTTAGTGATGATTAACTCCTTTAGTTTTTTCTTATCTGGGATGTTCTTTATCTGCCCTTCAATTCTAAATGATATCTCTGCTGGATAGGCATTCTTGGCTATAGGTCCCTGTTTTCATGACTTTGAATATTTCTTGCCAATTCATTCTAGCCTGCTAAGTTTCTTTTGAGAAACCAGCTGACAATCTCATGGGAACTGCCCTGTAGGTAACTAACATCTTTTCTCTTGCTGCTTTTAAGATTCTCTCTTTATTGTTACCCTTTTGTATTTTAATTATGAATTGTCTTGGAGTGGGTCTCTCTGCATCCATCTTGTCTGGGACTCTCTATGCTTCCTGGACTTGCATGTCTATTTCCTTCATTGATTTATGTACTGTCTAGGACTGATTTTGTGCTACAACAGCAGAGGTGAGCAGTTTCTAAAGAGACTATGTGGCCCACAACATCTAAAATATTTACTAACTAGCCTTTTATGGAAAGTTTTCTGACTCCTAAGTTAGAGCATGTGTCAGGGCAAAAGACTTCTAGAATGTTTTTGTAGTCAATACAGAGCCCCCCATTCCAATGTTTGAAAGCTATGGTTTGTGACAATTTCAAAATCTGAAACATCATTAAACCCTTTAGCCTCATGATTTTCAATACCATTATTTCAAGTAAATTCATTTCATGTGTGTCTAATTCAATCAACTATGATTCAACAAAATGTGCTTTTGGAAGGTTTGTTTAATATTCATAAGAGTGCCTATATCACTCCCAGATTCTGGAAGTTGTGCTCTTGCTAGAGTGAGTGAACTTTATACCCTGAAAGTGAACTGTAATTAAACTCAGAATCAACAAGCTCAAGTATGTATAAGCACTTTCTCTCTTTCTCATGCTCTTTTTAAAGATGATCATTTGAGTAAGAATTGGCCCTGAGAAAGTTGGCGTAAGATCATATCTTAAAATTGAAGTGTCAAAATTTTTTATTCTCAACACCAAGATAAGCCCCTTAATCAAGTTTCTTCCCTACATTTTATTTACCTTGGGCATGGATATTAATAAAATACTATATGTCAGAAGTGCTCACCTAAAATAAACCTGTTCACCTTAAGATGTACCATTCTTTCTTCAAGATCAGTGTAGACTAATCAGAGGGAAGCAAGCACAAACTTACTGATTACAAACCCAAGCATCCCAATCAAACTGGACAAACGCATTGCTTATCTACCAGGGTTGGGTCTCTTTGATACTCAAATGAGAGACAAGCTTAAAAAGCTCCCAATAGGATTCATTGTCGGGTCTTACATAGCTTGCCATTCCTTTATGGAATGTATGGGACCACCCTGAAGGATCACGACCTCTTGCTTTCCATCACACTTTTTTTCATGGCTTTCCTTGTATCGTAAGTATTTTCTTATCAAATCAGAGAGGTTTTATTTTTCCAAGCCTGCTGAGAGGAAAGCTGAGGGTCTGTGCTCAGTGGTCAATCTCCTGTAATTATCTAATTTCTGGTGATTGTATAACCAAAAAAATTAGCTTTCAATTAATTGAGCCCCCAAAATAAGGAGATTATGACAGAAATTCTCTTCATGTTACACCAGAGAAAAGACGGTGACAGGAATTAGATTAAATTTGGTGCCTGACAAATCGAGTGTAGCCATTGGTATTTATTCCAGATGGAATATACCGGATTAGAGGGTAATGTACTTGTCTGTGATCAAGGCTTTTTTGCTAGGGTCATGGGGTCAGACCAGACCCCTGAAGGTGGTAGGTGGGATTTCACCTGCATGGTTTTACCCATTGTAAATTATCCTGGGAAAGGCTTGATGAAGTAGGCTTAGCTTTGGGAAACAGTGACTTCTTTAATCCACCTCTGGGTCCAGGTGTTACTGGTTCTGGAAATTAAGGCAACATATTGCTGGCAGTGTTATGGCAGTAGGGGTAAGCTGCCCTTTTCCACACAGAAGCACTTCAGGAGCTGGCCAAGGAGCTGGCCTACTATGGAACTATAATATTGGTTTAAACCAAAGATTTTCAACCTTTTTTTGTCTCATGGCACACATAAACTTCTAAAATTCTGCAGGACACCTAAAATATATTTTTTTGCCAGTCTGACAAAAATAGGTATAATTTTGGTTGATTTCAATAATAATAATAATAGTAATTACCTACCTTTTTTGCTTCAAAGTGACTAAAAAATCAAGCGCCTAAGAAACAAGATGGCAGAAGAGTAAGTGGAAGCTACACTAACCTCCTCCCAGAACTAGTCTGGATTTACAACTTAATTTTGGAGAAATCATCTGGAATAACCAACTGAATACTAGCTGGAGAGAAGTCTTACAACCACGGAGAGACAGAAAAGGCCGCTACATCACAATGTGACCGGTAGGGAGTGCGGAGATGGGGAAGGGCTGGCTGGGCTCACACGGGTGGCAGCTGAAGGGACTGAGAAACAGCTCAGCAGCCGGGGATTCCCCCTGAGAAGGGCAGGGTCTAAACCCCCAGCTGGGCTTCCCAGCCTACAGCAACAGAGTGGAAAGTAAAATAGTATCAGCTGTGAAGAGCAAAAAGCCACAGGGTTTCTTGCTAGCCGGAGAGAGACAGCTGGAGAAAAAGAGCTCTTAAGCGGATCACATACGAAAATATTTTGGCCCCCACTTACCCTGGGCTCGAGCAAAGGGAAGGCAGAGAGGACTGGAGACGCTTGGGGAGAGTTTGGTGTGGTGGCTTTGAGGGGAGAGCTGGGGAAGTGGCCGGCTGGGTCCCAGTGCTGACTCATCCCCACATTGCAGGCAGACCATTCCCCTCCAAGTGGCGTCAGCCTGAGGGGAAGCAAAAGCCCAGCCTACAGGAATTAAGCTGCCACACCCACGGTCCTTAAGCCTAACGGCTAATCACAGATTGAATACATTAACAACTAAAGAAGTCAGACAAAGGCAGTAGATCCCTGGAAGTCTCCAACAGGCTGCCTAGGCCCAGACTGGTACACGATCTGACGCCACCAGGGGCAGATCCAGGAAGTGCAGATCACTCTAAGAAGCACCAACAAACAGTAGGAGTCACAAAAATGGGGAGACAGAGAAACAACCCCCCATCGAAAGGAAAGGTAGAATCCCCAAAAAGAGTGCTAAATGAAATAGAGGGGAGCAAACTATCAGACATGAAATTCAAAACATGGATTATGGAGAAGTTCAATGAGTTCAGCGGAAACTACAAGGAACTCCAGAAAAACTACAAGGAACTTACTGAGAATTACACCAGCATGAAAAAGGACATAGAAGCTATTAATAAGAGCCAGGAGGAAATGAAGAATATGATCTCTGAATTGAAGAACACAGTAGAAGGAATTAAAATCAAGCTACAGGAAGCAGAAGATCAGATCAGTGAGCTGGAAGACAATGTAGACAAAAACTCCCAGACAGTGCAACAAAATGAAAAAAGACTGAACGAGACTGAAGAGGCTCTAAGACAGCTGCAGGACAACATGAAACGTAATAATATCCATATCATAAGAATTCCAGAAGGAGAAGAAGAAGAGCAAGGGATAGAAAACCTCTTTGAAAAACTAATGACAGAAAACTTTCCTAACATGAGGAGAGAAAGAGTCACGCAAGTCCAGGAAGCACAAAGGGTCCCAATGAGATGAACCCCAACAGGCCCACTTCAAGACACACCATAATTAAAATGCCAACATTCAAAGACAAAGAGAGAATCCTAAAAGCAGCAAGAGAGAAACAACTAATAATATACAAGGGAGCTCCAATAAGGCTATCATCAGATTTCTCAGCAGAAACACTACAAGCCAGAAGGGAATGGCAAAAAATATTCCAAGCAATGAAAAACAAAGGCCTACAACCAAGAATACTCTACGCAGCAAGACTCTCATTCAAAATAAAAGGTGAAATAAGGAGTTTCCAAGACAAAAGAAGGCTAAAAGAATACATCTCCACCAAACCAGCATTGCAAGAGATGCTAAAGGGTCTGCTTTAAGAAGATGAAGAAACAGAGAGAGACAGAGAGGAACATGAGTACAAAGGGGGAAAATGACAATGAATAAGTACTGAAAGAAAGAAGGAACTTCTACCATTTGCAACAACATGGATGGAACTAGAGAGAATTATGCTTAGCGAAATAAGCCAGGCAACGAAAGAAAAATACCTTATGCTGTCACCTATTACAGGAAACTAATGAACAACACAAACAAATGAGCAAAATTGAACCAGAGGTATGTAAACAAGGAATAAACTAACAGTAACAAAGGGGAGATGGGAGGGATAGAAGGGGGTAAGAAGGGAAAGGGTCTAGTCAAAGAACATGTATAAATGACCCATGGACATCGACAGCTGGGTGGGGACTGAATGTGGGAGAAGCGGGGACAGGGTTCAGGGAAGCAAGAGGGGGAAAAAAGTGGGACAACTGTAATGGAAAAACAAACAAACAATATTCACTATATAGAGTGGCACACAACCTCTCACCGCACTGTCTCATGTGTAACTGAATAGCCTAGACAAGTATGAACCTGCCGCTGGTCTCCAAGGTTATCCCCAACACCTCCTCACTCGAGGGAGTTTTGCTCTTAGCCAGTAGGAGAGCACTAGTGCTTCCCTCGCTCGATCCAGGCTCGATCCAGCCTAGCGTGGTTGCATTAAGATAAGCTGTAGAGAAAAATTTGATGTGATAGAAGAAAACTAACTGCAGTTTTGAAATCTATTTAAGTCTAAAATAGCTGAAAAATTGAACTCAACAAGAATTATGTTAAAAATTGTTCCCCTGGTTATCATAACTGTTCCTTTTTCAGAGAAAAAGAACCAATATTTAATTTTCTTCTATTTTCTAGGCACTGTGATAGGTATTGAACATGTAATGGTTGGAAAATTCACATCCTTCCTTCAGGGAATTCAAAATCATTATGAGCACCATCAAGTTTGGTATCATCAGAAGTTCCACTTGAATTTCTCATAAGATTAAAAAGGTAAGCCCAATATAGCCAAACTTCCAACCTTTAGTGAGTAGATTTTTTGAGGGATATGGCAGCAAAATAAAGCTACCAAAACAATCACAGAGTCAATCACATTATAGCTTATTAGTTATGTCTAGTCCCTTTTCAAAAATGTCTACTGCTTGTCCCCCAAGACAAGCCACCTCTCTTCTCGAGCCCTGATCTTTAAGGACATGGGCCTATCTGATGGATTTATCTCCCTTCTTGAACAAACTGCTCTTCTGGGCAGTTCTTTGGGCCAATGCAATGTCCTTTTCAGTTCAGCACCCTAAACAATCAGGGGTTCACTACTCTTGTTTCATTTTCAGTCTGATTCCCTCTAGCTCCTGTCTTTTTTAAACTCAATTCATTTTGTATTCATTAAGCTCTTGTAAAAACCCTCCTGATCCTTTTACACACATACATACACACACACTCGCTACTGCTCTGGTAAAACTTAGTTTCCCCATGATAAATGAGTATATACATACAAATATAGATAGATGGATAGATAGGTAGATAGATTAGAGGTATATAATGATACATGCAGCTCATTTATAAGTATTACCGCCTAGAAGTATGCATTCATTTTGTCTGGGAAGAAATTTTAAGAATGATTTGAGTTTAGTAAAGTCTAGAAGGAGAAATAATTTCTGCCACAAAATACAAGAATGGAAGTGATTTAAAACACATGATTTCATTTTTCATGAGTTTTAGAGATAAAAATTATTATGTCTTTTTATTTTAAAGTCAGAAAATGACACATTTCACCACAAAAAAAGACAAAAAGAAAACACTTTTTCAAAGGTAAAAGGATTATAGAAGAAATCAACTGAATAACAAAGTGGGTTTTCTTGTTTTAATTTTTTATTTTGTTCAAGAAAGGAATAAAACACAAAGATAAATTTTGGTTATGATAGAATCAGCTGATAAAATATGATTTGGAAGAGAAATCTGTGATTTAGGAAGTCTTATAATAATTTCCTTTTATAATCCGACCTGACCACTTCCCTCAAAGCACACTCCATCTCCAGCACAGTCAGCAGTGGCTCCATCAAAGTCTGACTTGTCTAAATATTAACTCATCTTCAAAGAAGAATGCAAGTACTAAATTCAAATCTATTTTGCCTTTCTAGGCAGGTAATAGATTATAACTATCTGCTTGGTTCTCTGTCGCTGCCTCCTGTGACCTTCAGAACTGAGATCACTAAAACACTAGAGATTCTGCCTTAATCTCTTTCTCAATCTAGACTGGTCTCCAGGGACTTGGAAGTAGCCCAAAATGAACAGCATTCTGTCTTCGTCACTATTCAGAATTGCTGCAGGTCTGACTCTGACCAATAGAGTCTAACAAATAATTTGGGCTCACAATTTATTTCCTTGCCCCTCCCATTTCACTAAATGATCCCCAGCTTTCCCCTTCCCCATATTATCCCACAATTAGAATTCTGCTCATGAGCTCCAGCCTCTATGTCTATACCTGCTCAGCCTCTATGTATATACCTGCTACTAGCTGTCTGAATTCTTAATGGCATGAGGCATATCCTGCCAGATCCCACCCACTGCCTACCATTGAATCCAGCCTCTTCCCCAATGCTAACTTCTCCCATGCCTGCTTTTCAAGTTTCTCCCTATCATTTATTCTGCCCCCCAAGTTCAGGTTTCTTCCTATTACTTGTTCTGTCTCCCAATTTCAACCTGGTCTCTAGATTTCACCCTCCCACAGGGATCTTCTATGTCACTGAGTGACCAACATAAGCACTCCTTCAAGAATCATCTAATCATCCAGGCTGAGCTTTTTCTTGTCTCCAAAGAGTTGTCCAGGACTTCTTATGACTAGACACATTCACAGATAAAGAAGGACTCAGCGATCATGTATTTCAGCTCTCATGTGACACAGATAAACAATCTAAGATCACACATCTTTTTTATACTTTTTATACAAAGAAATATTCAAGGAATACATAGGTGTTACTAGGTATTTCTGATCCTACATATCTCCCAAGACTAGGTCTCAGTCTAGGCTATAGTATTGGGATTAAAATACACAGGTTATGCTACCTGTTGTTAAGGACTGCTGAGCAGTTTAATCAATTGATATTTATTTCCTCTAGATTGTGGAAGTCCAAAGGTCATAAAATACAATTTCCAAATAATCTGAGAATAAAAGGTGTTAAGCACCAGAGAACAATATGCGCTAACTGTTGGGATGCACACCATTAGAACTACAGGAGTTATCTGGGACTAAAGGTGGGTTTTAAAGGATGCAAACAGATTCTTCAAAATGAACAGGAGAAGAGAGAGAAGTAAACCAGGAGCAAAGACTCAAGGCATGGGATCCTTTAGAGCAAACCAAGCCCAGTCCAGGACCAGACTTATTGGAGTGGAGCTTTGTGCTGGGGAAAAGAAGATGCTGATGATACCCGTGAGAATCTATGTAACCAAGTTACTCCTGCCAAAGGGGACTTAGGAGAAAGGCCTCTGGGTTCAAATGCAGAATCAGAACTCATGAATGAGACTCATCTTTTTTGATCTCCATCTCAAATGTGACATTGAACTAGACATTCAACCTTATGGGCTTCAGTTTTTCGGTGGTTGTTTTCAGTACTAAAGTAGACATAAGAAAACTAGGGTTGCCTATACCTTGTGCCTACACTGAGAAAAGTTCATGTATAGTGTAGAGAAAACTTTTCTTAAGGAACTGATAACAGCATCATAATATGCATTGGTCAATGTCCCTATTTCATAAACTTGACTCCACTGCAGTATTGCCAAATACCAGGTTCACTTTTGTTTAGGGAAATAATTACTGTGTGCCTGCTATGTGCTATCCTGTTTAGGGATAGTCACAAATAAGTCTGATGCTATCCATCAAGGTTTTGAATCCATTCTACTGGCCTCAGGTTGATCTTCAATGGGCCCAGGATAGTTCTTGGACCCCTGGTTTCCCACAGTATCACAGGTTACCCTAGACCCACTGTTTGTTTAGCCCTTATGGTTAAATTTTTGCTTTGGATTTTGACTGAGCTGAAGTGGCCTATGGAAAACTTGAGCCTGGTCTTGAATCCTGGGTCTTATCCATTGGACTGTGACCCCTACCTTTCCTTTGCTAACTCCTTGATCCTCCCTTTCCCCTCACCCAGTGAAAGCCCCTGGAGTGCTTTGCAGCCATGTGTACTTTGTGGACAAACATACTCATATTGTCTACACAGGTTGTGACCTCAGTACCAATGTCCATCCTGTTGAAAATGTAAGGGCCTAGTCACACCTTGAATTCTTTTCCTATTGTGAAGCCTTCAACCAAGCCCCGTATCTATTGCTCCGTTAGCTTGCTAAAATGACATGCTCCACACATTTCTCATTAATTTGGGTGAGGAGGATCTTGATTTCAGTGTGGTCTTGTATCCCATTGGACTTAGGTCTGAATCCTCAGGGCTTGCACAAAGTAGCATTTAGATCATCTCAGGTGCTTACAGTCCCATGGGGCAGTTTCAGCTGTGATGCATTCAGATATCACATTAGTTACACATTAACCATTTTGACATTTCTTTATATCAGTGATAGATCTCACACACAAAGCCAACAGATTCAGATTGAATTCAGGCACCCTAGCTTCTCATGAATGGTGCTTGAAATTAAATTACTTTGCCTTGACCTAAAGCAGAGGCTAATGCTCAGCATTTCCTTTATAGAGTCACAGTTTACATTCGGAGAGGTTCTTATTTTCCCCTTAGAGCTGTTGCTTGTTGTTGGCAATTCCGGTTCCTGTAGCAGGAGGTTTGCTGTGATGCCAGACAGGGTCAAGCTTCTGCAGAACAGCTGGTCAAGTATGTGTTGATTGCAGGAAAGCAACACCCAGGGTGATTTTTCAAAGCCTAATCTTGTAATTTCATCTGATCCTTGCGAGGACTTTCAATCATTAATGAGCAAAATGTTCAGGAAAAAATTCTGATTATTGTTATATTTTCCTATCTCTGGAAATAGCTCCTTTATAGCTCCCTATTAAATGTAGTTTCAAGGAGAAGGATTGGGAATAGGTTTTTAGAAAATCTCATGCAATTGATCAGTATAATTTTATGTGCCTGAAGTTTTACAAGTGTGAATTTATGGTTTAGTTGGCTTTTCAACCTGTTTTATTTCCCTTGGATGTAGAGAATAGGAAACCAGTTAGAGAACAACAACAAATATTAACAGCTGCCTTGCTGGACTTTTTCACATAAGTACAATTCTTTTTTTAAATAAGGAGTATTTCAAAGTGTGACAAAATTATTAGATTGATCATGTTGTATTTCAGTTATATTGAATTAAATTTCAGTTTCACATAGCTAATATTTTTATTAAAGATGTTGCTGCTTGAGTTTGAATAAACAATCTTACCTATAACACCAAAGCTATCTTGTAAACTGCAATATTATGTTAGCCTTGTAGCATTAACCTGAGAAAGGGAATTAGTTTGATTTAGATGGCTTAAGGCAAATCCAATTTTTGGATTTGTCTGTAAACACAGTATCATGACTGTTTTTTGAAGACTTGCTAGGTTTCTACAGTTATGATTATACCCCAATGAAATGATATAAGATAACAAGACAGAGGAAAATAAATCTCACGTATGAAATTGATCTTGGTATTTATTATAGGTTTGAAACTGCACAATCCTTTTGTCAACTTTAAAACCTATTTCCAGTCTGACTTTACTTTGCTACCATAGACCTAAAAGTGGGACATGATGTAGTAGAAAGAGTGCAGAGCTAGTAGCTCAGTTCTTGTCCTTCATTCACAGATGCTCAGTCCCTTTGGGTCACAGGATCCCCCCTTGGAGAATGGACACAATGATTTCTGAGACTGTTAGTGTAACATTTTATGATATTCCCTAAAATTATTACACTATTTATGATAATACCACCTACATCGTTCACTATTAATATTCAAATGTAAAATAATCATTTAGCATAATAATAAATGTGTGTTACATAGACCATTGTGGTGTAGCAAAATGGGTGAGGTTTCTCAGCATTTCTGGCCTGGAGACCTTGTCTTGAGCAGATCATGAAGATGCTGTTCTGGGAAATTTGAAGGAAAACATGGTTTACCAAGGGTCTAAAGAATTAGGTCCCTGCACAAAAGAGTAATATAATGACACATAAAGCCCTGTTCTAAATTTGAATAAGGGGTACTAGAGTCCTGTTTTCCTTGAAGGAGTGCCCCAAGACATTTTCATGATTCTGTCCACAAATTTGAACTTTGTTTTTTTTTTTTACAGCCTCTGGCATCAAATCCCAAAAGTAGAAGAAAATCTAAAATTTATTCAATTCGATTATATAAAAATTAAAACTCAACAAAAGGTAGTTTCAGATACCCCTGCCATTGCTCTTCCTGGCAGTTATTTGTCAGTATAAGACACCCCAAGGGGAGCTAGGTGGACATATTTTGTAAAATTTCTAATAATTTACCAATGTGACAGTTCTTAAGGACAGCTACACAAAAAAGGAAAGTTTTAGCTATCCTGAAAATGAAAGCAGTAAAACAAAGGAGAAAAAAAGGAAATCCCACCAGAAGATTAGTCAAGAATAGCTCTAGTTGTTAAGGATATCTTTGGGGATTTCAGGAATCCAGAGGATGATTTTAAAGTGTTCAAATTATGGAAGAAAATGTAAAAAGATAATACCCTACATTTGCATATCTATATACAATTTTATCCAGATAAACCCGAGTTAAATCTACAAGATGGCCTACCTTTACAAATAGTACCTACCACATGGGGGAATAGAGAAATGGAGCTGACACTTGTTGAATGGTTTTTATCTGACAATGTTGAACATTGTATGTAGGTAATCTCATTTATTCCTTACACTGAGCTTGTGAAGAAAATATGCTGTTTACAGTTGAAGAAATAAGGCTTAGAAAGATACATAACCATTAAGAAGCAGGATCAGAATTTTTCTGACATAAAGCTTCCATTTTATTTTTCTCTTATACCTTGCCATTTCCTGAAGCAGTGGGATTAAACTAAGTTTAGGATTTGGCAGGGACAGTGCAATTAAATGGCAAGGGTCCAAGAAATGTAGCAGATCCTGAAAAGGTGTATCCAATGACATTTTGCTGGATAAAAGATGCCTTGCTTCAGCAGTGCACACTTAAAAAAAAAAAAAAAACAATTGTATGGTCCTTTTTCTCCGGAAAAAAAAAAAAAAAAAAAAAAAGATCGGGAGCACTTACTTTCTTTTTCAGAGACCAAAGATGAACTAACTATCTTCGGGGAAGGCACGAGAAATAAGCCATTGTCTATACCTAGGATTCAATGCAGCATCCACCACAAATGGAAAGAAATCTTTGTTGTTGTTGTTGTTTGCAGAGGAATTTAATGCCTCAACAGGTATAAAGAGGTTCCCCCTTCACGCCTATTTAGAGTCACAGAATAAGGGCTGAAGAACAGCCCCTCATCATCCTGCAACTGGAATCCCCTTAAATGGGCTTCTATAACTTCACCGTTCGCTGCCCTCAGGCCTGCCAGGAGCTAGTTATTTTGCAGACTGTGTGAAGAGTCATCCTCCGAGTCGGGCATCTTGCAGCCTGCAAAGCCAAAAGTGGTGACTTGGCAGGACTCAAGGGCTGAGACTTGTTCCTGTATTTGAGGGGCTAGGCCATTTGTCTACCAGGGAACACCCTCAACTGTTTAATATACCAGGCTGGAAGTACGGAAGAAAATGTACTAAAATAGAAACTACCAGAAAGATACAGCTTATAGACACTGTTGGTATTTTTACTTGTTCCTTGTCTTATATCATTCCTACCCCTCAAAAAGACCCACTCAAACTTTATCATTGTCCTAAGAATCTACATGCCACTACATGGTTGACTTTGTCTTTTCAGTTGAGAAAAATAGAGGCGAGAAGTATAAACTCTCATGGCTTCCAACAGCCCCATTCTCAGTCAGTTACGGAAGGCTTTAAATCTGAGGAAGAGCTAAATTCTACGCCTGTGCTCTTAACCCAATCCTATTTCAGTCACTTTCAGAACTCATTCTTCAATATGCTGTTTCTCCCCTTATTCAGGCCCTGATCGATTACTATATAAGTATATCATAGCCCCCAAACTGATTTCTCAACTGCCGGGTTCTTCCTCTTCCTGTTTATTTTCCTGCCCGGCACTAGAATTGTCTAAGAAATCGTTTTTATCATGTCAACACTTCAGTGCCTAGCATTTCAGGCAAGTCCCTCAACAAAGCATTAATATCATGTTAGCCTTACCTCCTGCGTTTTATTGTTTGCTTGACATTTTGGCCATACCTTTGACAGAGGCATGGAGGTTGATATTCAGCGCTACCAGATGCTGCTTGTGAAAATCTAAAGATTTTTAAAATTTTGATAATCTAAAAGAATATCCTGTATGTGAGTACAGAAAACAAAGGTCCAGATGTGCTTAGAATAATAAATCTCCTACTAATCAGGCACAGGAGAAACTACTACAGTTAAAACTAAGAGAGAAGAACAGGGCCAATGGTAGTCACTCTGAACATTGTCACTTGCAGGTGTGATACTCTTATGAATATTATTATGCCTAGGAAAGTTTCCCAATGGCGTTTCCCTTCAGTGTTTTGTTTATCAATAATTATTTCATTACTTGAATTTAGAAAACCCAGGACAAGTGTGGAAAGTAGGCAATTTTCCCACCAATTACAGCTTTGTGTGAACATGGTGACTGGGAGATAGTAATCACATTGGATTAGGACTACCTCTTTGAAAGCCTCACTCTATAGGGCTCCTTCTGTACTTCAGATAATGTATCCGAATGATCCAGGGTCTGAGGCTTATCAAAAGAGAAGAAATTAATCATGCTGGGTTGTGTGATATGTTTTGGAGAATGGACATGACTCCACTAAAGTGAAAAAGGCAAAATAAGTTTCTGTGGGCTTTGAATCTTGAGGTTACCCTCCTGTCTCCCCTTTTGTCCATCTCCAGATTAAAGCTTGGAGCAACCACCCGATCTTAAAGCGAGTGGGGAGGAGGGCAGAGGCAGCCTGCACCTGGAAACCATTTTCTTGATTTGTGCTGGCTGGAGTCCTGCAGATTTAACAGCAAGGATGCCTCTCTGGGATTTCTTTGAAATCTGGGCAGAATGATTTGTCTGAAGGGAGGGATTGGGGGATAAAGGGTGGGGGAAAATTCATTCCTGGTTGCCACATTGCTGTTCAGCAATGGAGGAACTTGGCCTAACTTGGGTTTCAGTTGAAAGGAGATCAATAAGGCATCTTCAAGTATGCAGGAATTTGCTGCCCTGCACTTGCCAAATTTTCCACTGTAACTGGGTATTGTGTTCTCTGCAGGGGGTTGCCAACATCAAGGCTCATGCAGTTCTATGTTGAAGATCTTTCCAATAGCTGTGCAAATCACAATGTGTTTTCTTCAGCTTTAGCACATTCCAGGGATGACAAATAATTATCTCTCGCTTACATTACCTGGAAATGCACAGAAATAAATTTGCTTTTGAAATTCCCTTGTGGTGCCATCAAGCATTTGCACACTGGGAATTTTTTTTTTTCTATTTGTGACAACTAAACAGTGAGCCCCTAAATGTGAAGTGTACTTTGCATACGAAGGAGGACAAAAATTAAACAGGGTGAAAGTGATTTTCTTAATTTACATGGACATATTGCATACAGTTTTACACAATATTCATCAACTGTGTTCCTATCTTCATACAGTGCACTAACTGTTGTAAGAATATGACATCTGGGGAGTGCTTATTACGTGCTAGAAACCTTATACACATACATAGTGCTCACAATAAGACTGTTTAGGACAGGTACTAACATCCCTAATTTAAGGAGGAGAAAGTCATGCTAGGAGAAGCTAACTGACTTCTTCAGGGCTACACAACTAGTAAATGCTTGCTCCCAGGTTTGTACTGCGGGCATGGGGACACCAGAGCTCAGGCATTTCAGAGCAAGCTTTTAAACTATGCATTGTTTTACAAATCTCTTCTCTTTAACAGGTCAAGTTTGGGACCTAAATATCATTTCTTATTGTTCTCATACAAAAGAGGCCACGGTGGCCTGATATTTAGACCCAGAAGACCTGGGTGTGAATTTTATCTCTATCACTATGACTTTGTGACCTTGGAAAAGACCCTTAACTTACGTGACACCGAATTTCTCCATATAATAAGCATGCCTGTGCTATAAAGTCACTGCTTGAATTAAAATGCAGTAAGAAGAATTCAGTTTCTCTATGAATGTTAATTAGTAATTCTATAAACTTAGGAAAATTGTACCCAAAGAAACATAATAAATAGTAAATATAAGTGAAAACTTTTTGACCATGTCTTCTCATATGTTCCAACATGTACAGGTCTATGTGTACTCTATTTTTACTCCCTTTTCCTTCAGATCTTCCTAATTAAATATCTGCTAATTGGCAAAACACAAATTCATTCTTTTGTTGATATAATCACTAGCATGTCTATTTTTCTTTCCTCCTCCTCCTCCTCCTCCTCCTCCCCCTCCCCCTCCCCCCCTTCTTCTTCTTCTTCTTCTTCTTCTTCTTCTTCTTCTTCTTCTTCTTCTTCTTTTTTCTTTTATTTCTTTTTTTTATTTACCCCTAGGGGTTGGAGCAAAAGTAGGTTTACAGTTATGAGTATGCAAAATAGAGTTTATTTTTGTATTATTATTTATGAATTATTGTATTATTTGTATCACAACTGTAAACCTATTTTGGCCACCCTATATAGTATTTATTGAGCAGCCATTACGTACTAAACTTTGTGTTAGCCACTGGGAGTATAAGTATAAAAGGCCCAGTTTCTGTCATTAAGAAGTTCACCTTTAGGTGGGGACAAAAAAAAGGCAACTTGATTTTCACACAGGGTCACGTACGCTGTGACGGGGGTCTACGTGTGCACTGTGTCAGTGCTAAACAGACCGGGTAGCTCTGAAGAGCTGATACCTAAAATGAGATTTGATGGATTAGTGGAAGTAAATCAGGCAAAGAAAGTGAAGGAGAAGCAGAGGGCACCGCAGGGGAGAGAGCGATGTGTGCAAAGGCGCAGCACCATTAAAATTCAGGAAGCTCCATTAACTGCAAGTTGTTTGGGCTGGCGCATGCGCATGGCGCAAAGGCACATAACAGGAGGTCTGAAGAGGTAAGCTCCAGCTCCAGGGTCCCAAGTTAACACCCGTGAACTCAGATGTTGGTCCAAGTCCACAACTGATACCATTGTACTTCAAAGAGAATATGCTCTGAAGAGGGTATGGTAAATTCACAAATGGCTGGGGTTTTCCGAGTGTTCTAGTCAGGGAGCCATCCTCGTGTGGTGAGTTGAATTGTAGTCTACCCTCAACCAGGTCACCGGTTGAAGAACAGTTAATGTCAGCACCCTTACAAAACAACACCTGCGGAGTTCAGTCAAAAGAAAAAGAACAGTGAAAACCATTGGACGTAGTGCAATTCACACATATTGATTTAAAATGTGAGAGTAAACTTCTCTTACTGAATGGACAGTACTATAGATTAGGAGAGCTAACAGGAAGGAGCTTTGCTAAATGTTCATGCAATTTTTATGAAATAAGCTCTTCTAAGTTGAGGGATGTTGCCACGGCTTACCTGCATTATGAAATAAATACTACATCAGGTGGGCAAAGGAGAGCAGTGACAAGAAATTGCCTTTCTCAGAACTTTTATATTCTATTGTACCTGCCCAGTTGAAACGCATGATTCCTCAAAGCGTGAGTACACAGAACTTCCAGCTGAAGGTACGTGAGACCTTGCTTTACTTCAAGGAAATGTTCAGTGGGAAAAATCTGTCTGGTAAATGTTTGCAACTGAAGGGATCATTCTTCTGAAACTTACCCTATGGAGCAAGGTTCCCAGACTAAGCCTAACCTTGCTCGCTTAGAATCCAGATGTGACTTTACATCTACTGGGTTCCTTTGCACAAAGCGACTATTTGTGTGGAGGAATGGACAGCCACTGAAAAAAAAATAAATCCAAAGGAGGCATGTACGTTTTGTTGGAATATCAGTCACAGTCTGCATGGGTTAGAGCGAAGTAGGATACCGCTCGTTTCAGATGGTCTTCCAATCCAGACCCTGCAAAAGCATGATTGAGGTGAGGGTGGGGTCACTAAAAGTAAAAATTGAAAGAATTCTTTTCATAAACAACAGCTGGAGGCTTTAGGAACACAAGGTGGCACTTTAACAACCAAGTAAGCTGACATTTACAGTTTTCACCATGTGTCATGTAAGTATTCCAAGTATATTTAAATTACTGAGTCCTCTCAACAGCCTTATGAGATAGGTATTGTTTTTATTTGCAATATTTAAAGGAAATTGATTGCAACATAGAGAGGTTGAGAAACTTGTCCAAGGTCACATAGCAAGTAAGTAGGGCAACTGGAGTTCGAACCTAGTCCCTCAGTCTCTTAAGCCCATGCTGTTAACCATGGTGCAACTTCAAGACAGTAGGGAGAGAGGAGCTCCTAAATGAGATATCCTTCAAGGCTCCCAGTCATCATTAACAGCATTTGTACTTTTGCACTTCATGTGCACTTTGGCACAATGAGGGGTTTTGTACTGAAGGAACCAAAACAGCATTAACCTCAATAGTCATCAATTTGAGCCAGTGGGGGCAACATTGGAGTGGGAAGGTGGAAGGACTTGGGGGAAGTCAGAGGGTGTATTACAAAAAACAACAATGTGTGCTGGAGGAGGAAAGAAGGAAAACCTAAGAAATCATGCAATAATTGAGAGTGGTATTCATGAGCCCACATGAGAACACCACTCCCCGCACCCACTGGGATATGGAGAGACAGGGGAGTGGGTGGTCTCCCCAAGGAGAAGGGACAAGAGTCAGAGGAACACTGTTCATGAAAGTTGTATGACCCAGTTTGGGGTGTGGCCTGAGAAAATTAAAACACATCTGTAATTATTAGCTGTAACTAATATTAATATTTGAAAAGTCCCAAATGATCTCCTCATTATTTTGCAAAATAAGCATTATTTTGCAAAATAATGGAAAGAAGAACAGTGAAGTTATGAAACAATCCAATAGTCTTACCAGTGGAAGTAGCGAAGGAGTGGATTTTAAGAAATTTAATTCAACCACTGCCCAGTGTAGTCAGAAGCTCTCACAGGTACCAGACTTCTTTATATTTCCCTTTCCTTGTTGATAAGTAGATCAATGTGAAGACAAGAATCTTAGCAATAGCAGAACAGTAACATCCCAGATAATGACTTAGACCTATATAAGAAATTTTATTTTTAACTATGGATGTAGCATATCTTTCTTTCAGCATTACTTTTCAATTCTGCTCTCACTAAGAAGGCCATATGCTAAACTAAAATTACCATTGTACATGGTAATTTAAGTGTTATATACAAATGATGTAGATAATTCCATTTCAACTGAATGGAATAACAGTGCATAATGCTATAGAACTGCCCTAATAAGGCAAATCAGGCTTGGAAAACCATCCCAGAAATAATAGTAGAATTTTACAATAAAACTCTAATTTTTAAAAAATGAAAATAACCCATCCTAAGTGATA
Source organism: Furipterus horrens (assembly GCF_987537825.1). NCBI lineage: Eukaryota > Metazoa > Chordata > Mammalia > Chiroptera > Furipteridae > Furipterus > Furipterus horrens. The sequence goes on along the minus strand of NW_028327182.1, from coordinate 20,673,673 downwards.
TTTTTCATAAGACATAATATTGTAGAAAACAAAAAGATGGCACATGCATGATGTATGTGAAATCCTAAATTTATGAAGCCACTTTTCCAGTATGAAAAAATAACAGTGAAAGCTTTAAAAATTCTGTCCATTCAGGATTCTAAGACAGCTACGCTACAAAGCCCTACTTAACTATGTTTCTAGGTGTCAGACACTTTGTCTTGTATCAATCAGCTTCAGGAAACATTCTAATACCACACTCTTACTTGCATTTTCCTACAGATTGAAAAACTTCTTAGTTTGGTATCGCTAACTTTTTCTATGTAGTGATTACGTTATTATAATAACAACTAAACCTCCTTTTCTTTTTATAAAATTCTCCATCGTGAAACTTGCATTGTAACTTACACTGTAAGTTGTTATGCAGGGATGTAAAATATATCTCTATGAGTCAAGAGTAGCATCATAAATACTCCATTATGGGACAGTAATGAAGGGGACTGTGCCAAGGTACCCGTTGCACTAGCTTAGCGGAGGGTGCATAAAAGGGTAATAAATCAGTAGCTGTTAACGGCTGATTTGCAGTGCTTAACATATAAAATATGGTCTGTGTCAGAGATATAGTTGCAGATTCTCCTAATCCACTGGTAAACTGATACACATAACAAAAACTAACCAGTTTATTAGCGTCAGACTGTACCCACTTGCCTCTATGTTCCCTGACCCGGTCTATGTGCAGCTGATCGCTGACACCAGAAAGCCACAGCTGTAGGCTGGGTAGCACCCCTCACCATCTGGCCCCTGTAAAGTATACTGCAAATGAACTTTTAACAGGTTCCTGGTGGAGATGGCTGCAAAGTATTCAAAATAATGTTGGCTCTGGCTATTTCCCTAAACACACATTTGTCATTCTAACAACAGACTTCATTTAGGAAACCAGTTCAATGATCAGTTAGATAATGCTGAGTCCTGTGGATCAAATAGTTAGAACTATGTTGTTTCCCTCTAGACCCCTTATTGAATATTTATTCAGTATTCAGCCCCCAACTCATACAATGACAGCCAAAACAGTCTTTTATAGCCTGGCATTTCATGGAAAGAGAGTCTCTCTGGGAATCTAAAGAATAAGATTCAGCGGGAAATTTTAGCCTCTGGCTGCTTTGTAAAATAAATACTTCCACCAAACCATTTGCATAATGAAACTATATCATCCATAAGAGAGTTAGGAAATTGTATCAAATGAAGCTGAACTAGAGTTAAGGATGTGTTTTAGGGGGCAGATAAGTGAATCTTCTTAATCCACATAGTTTTATGTTTTGTTTTTTCAGGGAGGGATCTCTTGGCTCAATTTTAGAACAGACAATGCTCTCTGGAAAACAACAGCTGTTTGCTCTTGCGTGCACAGCAATTTTCGTGATTTATCTGAGGAAGCTTTTAAAATTCCTGGTGCCTTTGCCATTCTTTAATCTTGCAGTTCACATATTTGGTTAATAAGTCAGTAGATGATTGGAACTTGGGGATATCCATTAATGCAGTACAAAGGGGCATCAGGAATTACCCTGAACTTTTCCCCTTGAAACGGAGCTGTTTACTTACTGTAAGCATAGTTTCACATTATCACACACTGCACTGTGCCCTGCCAGGAAAACGCAGCTCTGCACTCGTAAATCCTACTGTGCATTTTCTTGCACTTGTGCTGGACTCCAGATCATTGTTTGTTCCTTTTTGGAGATCATATGGAATTGTTTCAACGAATTTAAGAAAGGCAGTCAAAAACGTTTACTCTGAATTTTCTGCAAATCATACTGCAATGTCTTACAAGTTCTTTGGATCCTTTTCTTTGTTTGTTAACATGATCTCTTGATCAACAGGAAATTTATTGTGAGATTGGAAAGCCTAGATTAAAATCAAAGAATAACAGAGTTTTAAATCTTAATGAATAACATAATGAATGTTGTTCTGTTCAATAAACATTTTAATTAATTGCTTTTCGTCTTACTCTCTAAGCAGCTCTGGTATTTCCAGATTCTTAAGTGGTTTTGGACCGTGCTCCCCAAACTTCATAGCTGTCACCAGCACACATTACTGAGTACTATTGTATACCAGGCCCCATAATTACTGGAGTTCTGTAACTAATCAAGGACCACTTTATGAAATTGAGTAACTATATCTAATTTGTACAAAGAGCTTCTCTCCCTTCTCCTGAGCTGAACCACCTACTCTAGCTGCTGAAAGATCTTAAGAGAGTCTTTGCTTAGAGAATCCTTAATGTCTTGGTACAGTGATAATTACAGGCAATTGACTCAAAAACAAATTATTGATGCCACATTATCAACTGCACTTGACACCATGGCTAGCAACTTTAGTGAGCCGTGCCTGGGAAGAACTTTTGGGCTATTGTAAAATATAAAGGACAAAGAAAGGAAATTGAACTTTTCCTGATCTTTTTGATAGTCTTATGATTGTAATTCATTTAAAGGTATTCCTTACTACTCTGAGCTCTCAATACACATACTATAGGTGGGTTTTAGGTCTGGAACGTTTATCACGATTGCACAGTCAGAACAGGGTCATTTATACTGACATAAAAAAGTAAACCAGAAGTTTCAGAGGCTTCACCCCACAAGGTTTATTTCTTGCCCAGGGGAATTGTAATGCAAATCAAGTGACTTTCCAAGGAAACCATCCTCCATGCAGTGGCTCAGGGATCCAGACTGCTTTGATCTGCAAAGCTGCCTTAAAACATGCAATTTCCAGATCACCTCAGCAGGGGAAGAGAGAGATCAAGAGTCTCTCTCATCTCTCTCTGCGATTTGGCCCAGATGTGACAAGATCTTACAACCCATTGGTCAGAAATAGCCACATTGTCTAACTGCAAAGAATCTGTGAAATACAAGGGAACACATGGATATTTGGTGAACAGTAAATATCTTTGCCACAGTGACCTAAAGCATAGGCTACCAGTATGTAATATCAGTAAGAGGTCAGCATTAACATTAGTCACACTTTAGAAATTATTTAAAAAATGAAGAACATAAAGATAAGTAACTTTTCCCAATCACAAAGTGGTTCAGTCAGGGATTAAACCCAGGTAATCCAGCTTTACAGCCCATATCCTAACCATGCAACGGGGCCATTTGCAGAGCCTATGAATTCTCTGTGACTTTTGGCAAAGCATTTGAGTTTTCTTAGTTTTCCCATTTGCAAACTAGAGATAAGGATATCTATTCATTGGAACTCATTGATCACAAATTAGATACATATTATGCAGATAGGTTTTTCACCACTTTTGAAGTACTACTAGATGCCAAGGATGTTATATTTTTTAATCTACTAAATATAATCAAAATACCTCAATAGTGATGAGGATGAGGATGATAGTTGGGATAATAGCTGACATTTATTGAAGACTTAATATCATGCTCTATTCTAAGCACTTAATATAAACTATTCCACTTAATCCTCATTATAATACTATGCTCAATTTGATGATATTCAGAAGATTTTAAATAAGGCCAAGTAAGTTGGGATTAAAAAACCTGTCCTCATTTCTACTACATTGCTCTGTCCTCTTTCAAATGAGTTATTAAAATAAGTACTTAGAAAATAAAAACACTATGTCAACTGAAATATTATTACTTACTAAATGTTTTAAAACCTATCATAGAAGTCCAGTTTTTTCTTTATCATTCTAACTGTTCTTTCCTCTTATTTTAAAGTGCATTGCCTTTAACTCTGGTCTTTTTGATAAATAAGTGATGAGTAGAAGTTTCTTGAACATTATGACTGGATCTTTGGCTTAGTCTGCAGTTTCCACAGCATGCCACATAGTTGCAAGAGTTTGATAAACATTATCAGAATTGAATTTAAATTCTGAGTGGAAATAGAGTTTTAGTAATGGCATTATGCCATTGCACACAATTCTAGGTGTAAGTCTTTTTTTCCTCCCTTTTCCTAGTCTCCTTTTAAAATAGGGTGGTTGTTTTGCTCGTCATTTCATTCTATATAAAACCCAATTAGTATTCATATCTCTAGTACTGTTTCTTGAAAAATGTCATCACTTAAAAAGCCCCATATTGCTTTCCAACAAATACATGCTCTTTATATACTTAAAGGATAGCTTTTGTTTTGTCATTTTCTATTTCCCTATATCTATAAAAATAATAGTTTATTAATAGATGACAATCCCACTTGCCACCAAGTAATGTCTGGTTTTACAGTTCAGATTAGCAGAAGCAGGAAGAGTAATAAAACCTATATTTTAAGGATCATCCCTGAGATTGACAATGATATCTGTGAGTGTACCTTTTTATTTCATTTTATTTTGAGACATTAAGTAGACCATGGGTTAGACAAATTCTTCTAAGTCCTCTGGCCTTAACCTCTGAGATGAAATTGGCTTTTTTGTTTGTTTGTTTGTTTTTATTAAAACAAATCCCACAACCTAGGAGCGACCAAAGCCTTCAAGGTCAGGGACTGAGTCTCATCCTTGTCTCAATCCCTACCCTATCCCAGGAGCTTGTGAGCACAAAGGAGACTTGCTAAACCTTTGTTCAATTCTCCAAGTTCTTATAATAAGAGACTTCTGGGCCATTCTATACACTTTTGCAAATATTCACTTTTCTGTCCCCGCGGTTACTTCTCCTCTTTAGAAATCTCTAATTTCAGTTTTTTCTACCACTACCATACAAGGATGCAGGGACACAGCCTCACCCAAATATGGACTCAAATATTGTAACTATTTGGTTTAACTTCCTTGAATTTCAGAGTTTTGATCCCAAGCCCTTTCCACTCTGCTTCTAGATCTACATAATTGAAAAACAAAACCATACCAAAAAACCCTCTTTCCTTCCATTTTCAGGAATCATGTTGTATCTGCCCCCTGCTGACCAGGGTGAGTAGCTTTACCCTTCCTTCCTCCAGCCCCAAATCTGTCCTGTCTTTGGGAGTGGAAGATGTTGCTCTACAAATATATCTTGGAATTTTCTTACCTTAAACCTAGACATGCATCGTCTTTGAGTCTTTGTTTCTGCTTTGTTTCACACAAAAACAATAAACTGTATAGAAAATTGAGACTTCTGTGGGAAAAAAAAAATCAAAGAAAGTTAATAAAGCAAAGAGGATAAGAAAAAGTAGATTGGAAAAATATTATCCTTGCAAACACATACGAATGGAAATAAGAGTGTGTTTTTATTCCAACATTTGCCTAATTCCATCCTGGCTACAAACTAGTCTTGGTTAATCAGTTGACTTGATTTTAACTGTCTCCTCTCAGTTTAAGCCTGCACAAATTTTTCATCTTTGGGATCCTTTATCATGTCTCTCATATTCTTGGCATTTATTTACGCAAAATGCTGTTGCATCACAGTGTGAAAAAGAAAGAGTTGCACATTCATTAACTTCTGTCATTTCAACTAACCATTATGCAAGAATATTTTGTCCTGTACATACTATATCCTAAACGTTATTTGGCAACATACAAAATTATGAGAGTTCACGAGGCCTGAGATCTATTTTCTGATTTCTGAAATGAAAGTAATTCAATGTTTTATTCTCTTTTTAAATAAATTATAGTTTATTTAGAGTTTTTTCTTCCCTTTTCTTAAAATATTTTTTGTTTCCTTGCCAGTCAAATTCCATGCCTGGTATTATATTTGGGAGCAAGGAATGAACCTATTGTACAATTATTTCTTTAAAATGCTCTTAAAAATACTGAGCAGGCATCCATTTTAATTATTTATTGATTCACTGACCCAAAAAATATATGTTGACCATCTACTACTTGCCAGGCTCTACTATAGACATTGTGAAAAGTCCCTGTCTTCTTGAAACTTAGGGGAGACAGACAATGTCTGTCCAGAAGAAGTCCAGCCATTGTTAACAAAATGGTTTGCATGACATTGCTGTAACCTGGCATCCAAGGAGAGTAGATTGGAATACGCATGCATGAACAATGCCAACTTCACTGTACTAGTCAGTGGGGGCAGTACACACTGTTGAATGAGCATGTGTACTGTGTGGCCATTGTATTTAAAATGACTAAGTGAGTAGAGCAATAAATCGGCAACAAATTTTGTGTTAAGCTTGAACATTCCTCCACAGAAACCATTCAGATGATTCAGAAGGCCACAGCTATGGGCAACTGGTGATTGGCAGCTTCATCATGACAATACACTGACTCCTGAGTTGTTTGGTGAAACCTCAAATCACTCAGGTGACTCAGCCCCATACAGCACAGATTTGGGTCCCTGTAACTTCTGGCTTTTCCCAAAACTAAAATCACCTCTGAAAGGAAAGAGATTTCAGACTGTTGATGAGATTCAGGAAAATATAACAGGGCAGCTGATGACAATTGGGAGAACTGTGTGAGGTCCCAAGGTGCCTACTTTGAGGGGGACTGAGGTGTCATTGTCCTGTGTACAATGTTTCCTGTATCTTATATCTTCTTCAATAAATGTCTGTATATTTCATAGTACACGGCTGGATACCTTCTGGACAGACCTCACATATATGGTGACTTGAATTATGGAAGAAAATAATGTGGGATAAGTGGATCGGGAATGCCAAGATAACAAAATATATATTTTGTCACCAGGGAGTGTCAATTAGGAAACCAATAAACATCTATTGCAATAATCTTACCAACTTTTTCTAATTCATATTGAAATTGAAACCTGAAGAGAAGGGAAGTAAAAACACTTTATTTTGTGTGTATATGTAAGTGTGATACTATTTAAATTTTCAGCTTTCTGAAGAAGTTTATAATCTTAGCAACACTTTTAAAAGATCCCATGGTTTATATCTTTCTATTTATCCACCCACTCACCTACCTATTCTAGCCAGTCATTGGTGATACAGGCTAGGAGGGTCACAGCCAGGACTGAGCTCAATAGCCCACGAGCATAGAAGAAACATATTGCCTGGACATTATTAGAAGACCATTAATTAATTAATTAATTAATCTTTTTTTTCTTTTCTTTTCCTTCTCTCTCTCTCTCTTTCTTTCTTTTGTTCTTCCTTAGTTTTACTTTGTGGCTGCCGCTGTTCTAAAATCTGGAGATATGAGATTTTTTGCCTCCTGGCCCTCAAAATAGCAACAAAGCTCCCTATAGTGAGATTTCACTGTTGGCCTGGGTAGTTGCTCTAAGCTGATAGGTACTTGGAATTAAATCCATGAAACTGATTTTTTAAACTTTAACAATATGTTTTATTTAATCTAGTGTATCTGAAATATTATTATTTCAACATATAATCAATAAAAAATAATAAGATATTTCACACTTTTTTAATTCTAAGTCCTCAAAATCCTATGTGTATTTTATATTTACAACACATATTAACACAGATTAGTCCTAATTCAAGTGTTTAATTGCCACCTGTGGCCTTTGGCTGTCATATTTAACAGTGCAGCTATAAAAAATGACATGTGATTGAATCTTAAGGGGCTAGTTCCACATGTAATAGCTAAATCTTCTGTCCCAGCCTTACCCATTGCTTGGGAATACTCTCTATCTACCAGGTAGTCAAGTTCACCAATCATTTCCCCTTTTCCATATAACACATAACCTTAACATACAAAGTGATATCTTCTCTGTTACAGACTTACACTTTAACAGTGAGATCCTAACCTATGTTTACACAGATTATCTTGTGTGTAGGTTATTACTGGATTAATCTGGCATCTAGAACTTTCCTATTGGTGGGTGAATCTCAGTAAGTCAGTCAACATGGTTTGACCAAAGTGATGGAGTTCTCTAACAATGACTCATAATATTTTGCCATTTATTTTTTTACTTGTCATGAAGTCATGCCTGGATATCAAGGCCCAAGTATCCCTCCAACCTTTCTATGGCTTCCACCTCTGCCATTCTCCTCATGTTGGCTTTCTGCTCTGGTTTATTGCCTCAGGGTCTCAAATTGGTTGTTCAGGCTTCAAAAAACATTTAAGTCACACAAGCTCAAACATAATCTGAAAGTTAAAGAATGAAGAACAGACCAATAACTTATTTCTCTGAGCCTCATGTCTTTCAGTCATGGAAGGAAAATATTTCTGAGCTGCCCTCAGGAGATTTGCCTTATATTGGCCAGAATTAAGCCATGTACCTACCTCTATCTAGAGGGAAAATTAACCATAAGAGAAAAGGCATAAAGGCATAGCCAATGCATATTTTTGTAGCTTTGCCCTCTCTGTCTTCAGGTAGAAAAAAATAGAGCCTAATTATTCTATAATAATTACAGTTTTCTCAGTCCTGTTGCTCTTTGATCTTATAGCAGATTTTCCCTGGGTAGCTTAATATTCTCTACCATTTAAAATCAGATTTTCTACATTGCTTTTATTTAAAAAGGTCACATAGCTATAGATATAATCACCTGATTAAAAAACCTTCAGCTTCAGTGTTAAAAGTATACTGCTTTTATCTTCTAATGGGATGAGTTCAGATGGTTCCAAGTAATATTTTTAAACTGTCACTTAATCCTTTACAGCTAATACACTGTTCTACAAGATCATGGTGATTATCCACAAGGTTGTATGATTTGTCTTAGTAACTTTTCTTCTTCAGTATAATTGATGTCAACAAAATGCAGGTATCTTTAATATTAGATAAATTAATATCAATCTTTAAAACAGCAAGTCATTATAGAATGAAAAAAAAAGTTTAAAAGATACATTTCTAGTTTGCCCTTATATAAAGGGGAAAAAAAAAAAAAACATTTCTGAAGAGTCAATGTCTACTTATCCTATTTGTTTTAACTGGTCAGATTTCATTGCTTTTGGTCAAAGGTTACCACCTCTTGTTTGGTGTAAGTAGCTGAGTATAATGTGATATTTAGAAGAATCAGCACAACAGTGATATTTTTCGAAGCATGAAGATATGTAACACATCAGACATAATAGCCTAATAGGAATCACCACAACATTATTCTATGTTTAATAACTTAAATTTGGCTCTGATTTTTAAACTAAAGATAAAAAATGTTAAATGTTAAGTGTTATATGCATAACTGTCCTAAATAGTGAGCAGCTTTTACAGAATGCTATTTAAATTTAATAGGTGTTACCTTAACTGTTGGTAGATCCAGAAACAGTGAAATAAAACCGAAATGAAGACCATGTGGCTCAAATATTTGTAAAATGCTTAGCTGGTCGAGGAAAGCCTGCCCTGAATTGGAGCTAATTCGTGGTCTAACAAAGCTCTAAAGAAGTATTTGAGCTTGGGAAGGTAGGATTTCCAGGAAGATTGGTTCCTCTGAGCACTCTGAAAGATTTCCGACAAACTAAGAAAAACAAGCATTTTTTTCATGCTACCTATTGTATAGAATGTTTTGGTTGACTTGCCTGTTGTGAAGATTAATGTCTATGTAACAAAACAAACAAACGAAAGACCCATTTGACTTCAGGAGTCAAAGGCAGTTTACTTAACACAGCCAAGCTCATATTGTCCCCATTTGTTCATCTCTTCTTTTGTTTCAGATATGCAAGTAAGGGAGATGCTTGGCAGAGCCAAAGTAGTCTCTTAAGCTTTGTTCCCAATACTGAGACTGAGTTACTTAGCTTTAGGTTCACCCGGGATAACTTCATGCCAGAGAATATCAACCCACAGTTGTGTTGCCACTTGGCTTTCTCATCACTGCAGACCCAGGAATCCAATTCCAAACCTTGGGTACCCTTTGCCTCAGCTACCTTTGTCTTTCCCAAATCTGTAAGGCAATGGATTTAACCCTGCTCTAATCCCACATTTTTTTTCTTCCCAAACTTTAATTATTATCAACAGGAATAATAAACTCAGTCTTTATAGTTTTATGGTTGAACAAGGCAATTTGATGAATCAGCTTTGAAGAAATCCCAAATTTTGCTTAGACCCCATGAAGTGAAGTTTTCTAAGGAGAATTTTACTTTTCCCTACTCCAGAATAGGTGTAAGAGAGGAATGCTTAGGACTGATTTCTGGATTTTTGACGTAATAAACAGTGATGCCATCAAACAAGACTGGAATACAAGAACATGAACAAGCTCTCTAAGGAAAATACATGTACCACTAAGACTATGTGAGTCCTTCCTCTGCTCTCTTTTCTGCTCATCATTCCAGATAGATATATTTACTTTAGCTTATACTGGCTGCAGGTTCATCCCTATGGTGGCTGGATAGAGACCCCAAAACTCCATTAACAAAGCTGGAATGGAGTCATTTTGAGAAAAACAAAACGAGAAAACAAATAGCTACTAATCCAGAAAGAATTCTCTAGATCAGTCATTTTCAAACAGTGTGCCGCAAGATGTTTTAAAACATGCAATAACTGACTGTTCAGTCAGGGGCACTGACATCTTTCCCCTTAGACTGTCAAATAAAAGAATGACAACAGCCACCACAGCACCAGCCTGTCTTAAACCATAAATATACAGGTCATATAAGAGAGTTGCATCTTATTGGCCATGTCACATAATAAGGTTTCCTCTGATCAGTAAATTCTTGGTACCAGAATCCTTATATACAAGTACAGGTACTTGATTAATTAAAAAGTCACTTTGGAGAAAAAGGGTAGGTAATTACTATTATTATTGTTTTGTAAATCAATCAAAATTATACCTATTTTTGTCATATCAAAAAAACCCACATTTTGTTGTTGTTGTTGTTGTGCTGTAGTTTAGTAATTAGTTCATGGTTCCATGAGATGAATAAGGTTGAAAGTCACTGTTCTAGATGAAAGCAGACTGCCTGGTACCAGAGTAAATGAATTGTAGCTATTAGCTCAACTGTATCTCTTTGATACAAAAGCTTCTCTTGCCTGTTTGCCAACAACACCCTGGGCGCCTCTGGATAGACTTTAATCATTAACCTTTGTTCCCTCTTGCTCACCACATTCCCTGTTTAGTATCTGCTTGCTCTTCAAAAAGCAATTCATGGTACCATCAATCTCTTGTGGATACTGTTAATCACTTGAGTGCTTTATGTTGCAGGGTATAATCTTTATTCCTTTCCATCTCCTCTCTATAGTGTTCTTTCCCATCGCTGATACTAGATCTGCTACCAACCACAAATTGGGACTTTAAATTTTGTTTTGCACAGGTACAAAGAAATTGAGGCCAACTATTTCTTGGCTTAGGTTCGTAATCCTTCTATAAATCACATATGTGAATTGCAGTGATGTTTTAAACCCAGCTAACGTTAACATTGTTATCACAACACTAAGGCCTCAGAAAACCAGGCATAGCTGGTGCTTCATATGTATGAGACAAACATTATATATTTACATATTGAACAAATTCCCGCTGGCTTTGCAGAGTATATGATGAGGCATTGTTTGGCTTTTAATTGTGCCTCAGGTGTGGAACAAAGAAACAGATTTAGAAAGAATAAATCTTAACTCCACACAAAAGCAGAGTCCACTTTAATTCCACCGAGGAGAACCCATGCAATTTCCCTATGCCATAACCCATTGCTTTATGTGAGGAAATTATTCCACTGTCCTCAAATGCACGTACCTGAGAGCAGGGTGTGGTGGATAAGGAACATGCATTGACCCAAGTTTATAAACATAGATTCATCCTTAGGGTTTGGCTGCTAATGATGCTGAAATTACATGGTGAGATGAAAGTGAGGTAGAGGAATTTAATGATGCAGGACATTAGCAAGTAAGGAAGAAGAATAAAATGCCACTGACAACACTACAAAAACCCTACAGATGTATGAGAGTGCATATTAAATCCCATATTTATCTATCTATACATTTGATTGATAAACCCAAGCCATACCATCTATGAGGTCTGAATTTTGTTCTCTGGCTTCTCCCCTTTAAGGACATTTTATTTGTTATTAGCTTGACAGAAATATTTGGGAGCTGAAAGATTATAAAATTGATCTTCACAGGCTCTCAAATCTCCTGATGGAAAGGAAACATAATTTAATATTTTTCAAAGGAATGAACTACCAAATTACTGTTATAGATTTCTGGGTGCAATCTTCAGAAAACAAAAAATTACTTTCCTGAGTAGAATATTTTTTAAATGTCTTGTTTTAAAAATTACTTTATGTTTGACTTTGGGTGGTGCACACATAATGCAATATACAGGTGATATATCATAGAATTGTACATTTGAAACATATAATTTTGTTAACCAAAGTCACCCCATAAATGTAATTAAAAGGAAAAATAAGAAGTGTTTAATGAATGAATTCTATTTAATATTTATTCAAAATAAGAGCAAATGATTACTAGTTTCTCAGTTTTAAAGTGAAAACAACTCTGATCTACAGTGCATAAATATGAGCCCAAACCATGCTGCTATTTTTAGCACACGTGAAAAAGCACTTCACGTGGTTCAAAATCACAGCTCATTTATTAAACGTCTCCATTAAACCACACCCATAAAGAGTGTTAACTGGAATGAAATCTTAATTCCTGCTCTGAGCCTTACAGATTTTATCCAAGAACTAATAGTGTCAGTGTAAACATACCCTAGAGGGTCAGACTTGCTAATGCACATTTAATTCTTTCCATGGACTACCATCTCCTTTGAGAAAACTATCCAATCATAGAAGTAACAAAGAGTTGCAGCAAGTATCTGACACTGAATATAGAATCAGTGGAGAAGGAGACAGCTAGGTCTTGATCAAAATCCTTAACAAAATCCCTTTACCGCTGGGATTTTGGTTAACTAAACCACATCACTTCTAATCTAGGGAAATGCAAGAGGTCCTGAGGCCCAAAGAGGAGAAAGTTGCATGGCCAAGAGGTGAATACATCTCTAAAGAAAGAAATGTCATTAGGTAGGAGATAAACTCTCTGAGATCTTAGTGCTCACCAAAGTTCTGATGTCTTAGAAAAAAGCCATCATTATTGTATATATTTTCTGAAGGTGCCATCTTTTTACTAACAGACTTAATATAAAAGAAAATATATGAGGGGGGAGCCAAGAAAGACTGGAATTTATTTATTTAAAAAAGTATATTTATTCTTACATGTTTAAACTTTAGTCATTTTCAAAGAACTCTCCGTTTGATGCAATACACCTAGTGAGAATTTTTCCCACTGTTTAACACAATTTTTGAACTCATTTTGATGCCTTTTAGTGCTTCTGCCATTTTTTGTTTCACCTCTTCCGCATCAGCAAAATGTTTTCCTTTGAGGCCTTTTTTCATCCAGGGAAACAAAAAGAAAAGCCGCTCAGGATGAGATCAAGTAAATAGGAAGGATGAGACATGGGAGTCATACCATTTTGTGGTCAAAAACTGCTGAACACTCAGGGTGGTGTGGGCAGACAGACTTGTAAATCACAGATCATGAAATGGGCAAATGCATTGGAAGAGTCTTCAAAATAATTTCTCTGAGGTCAAACGCAGCCTCTCACAACAACACCAGCTGGGTTCCTAGAACACTCATCTAGTGGGAGAAGCCTGAACTACAAGGGGCCCACCCTACAGAAGATAATTCCATTTGAGGGGGTTCCCTCTCATAAACTCTTTTAGCTGCATAATTCAATAGTTCTATACTCTATGCTTTTTATTGTAGGAAAATAACAATCCTCAGGAGTTTTGTAATATGGTCTCTAACTGCATTCACTCATTTGTAAATCTCACTAGGGTATCAAAGCTTATTGGAAATTATGACAAGTGAGCAATGCTGAATTGTTCTTGGCAAGTAAAGTAGTTTAGAAGTTTTGCCTTAAAACTGGGTTCTAAGTTGACCCCATCAGCATTTTCAACTTTCAGTTTTAGGTGTTTTTTGTTTGTTTGTTTGTTTTTTCCTATCTGCAGAGGCTAGTGAAGGACAGAAATTTTTCACTTCATGAAGCTAGTTAACTTTTAGAAAGACATTATTGCCATAATCAGAAGCTTGCATTTACATGAATGAGGGGTTCTCTGCCCAAAGTTTCATAAATGAAATCCCCTGGGTGTGTCTTTTATTCACGACACCCCCCATGCCAATTTCTGAAAGGACTGAATTCTTATAAAGGTCCTTCCTTGGCCCTCAATTCACATTAGGGAGGAGGCTAATAGCATATGTGCCAGTTACCCTGATGTTTACTTCTTCTGAGCTTTGAGTTAACAGACAATTCAAATATATCCGTGGCACACCTAACCATGGCCTGATGACCAACTGTGTCACAGGACACTTTCAGAATAACTATATAGAACAAAGTATAAACTACTTTACTTGAAAGTAGACTTATTTTCTTAAGACATACTACTGGTATGTCAGGAACTTGTTCTTGTCTAAGTTATAGGCAAGTTCTTTTGTTCTTCATCACACTCTAAACACAGCTTTACTGCTCACTTTTTAACATTTACCTCCCCAAAGTCAAATTAGTTCATTACTTTGTTAAGTAAATATTTAAAATAGTTCATCACTTTAAGAAATTTTAACAATTAATTGTAACTGAAAATGTATATGGATATATTTAGAATTCTAACTGGAAATAAAATTACCCTCTGTGATGATTACATTTATATACTGGATCTCAGGATGCCCAAATAGCTGGTAAACATTATTTTGGGGTATATCTGTGAAGGTGTCCCTGGAAGAGATTAGCACATGAGTCAGTGGGCTAAGCAGAGCAGATGGTCCTCCCCCATGGGGGTAGGCATTGTCCAGTCTGTGCAGGGCCTGAATAGAGCAAAAAGGCAGAGGAAGGCTGAATTTGAGGATCTCTGCCTGATTGCTGGAGAGGATGCTCCTGGTTCTCAGGCCTTCAGACTCAGATCAGACTCTGTACTGACTCTCGGTTCTCAGGTCTTCAAAATATATACTGGTGGACTTTCTCAGGTTCCCAGTTTGCAGACAGCAGACAGTGGGACTTCTCAGCCTCCATAATCGCATAAGCCAATACAACAGTCCTCCCTCACCAACAGTTTTGCTTTCCACGATTTCAGTTACCCACTGTCAACTGTGGTTCAAAAATATTAAATGGAAAATTCCAGAAATAAACAATGCAGAAGTTTTAAATGTTGTGCCATTCTGAGTAGTGTGATGAGTTCTAGTACTCTCCCACTGAGGTCCCACCCTGTATGTGACTTATCCTTTAGCCCAGGGCTTCCACATTGTATTGCAGTGCTTATGTTCAAGTAACCTTCATTTTACTTAATAATGTCACATTCACATAACTTCTCTTACAGTATAATTTTATAATTGTCCTATATTGTGTTATTTCTATTAATCTTTTACTGTGCCTAATTTATAAACTAAACTTTATCATAGGTATGTGCATAAAGAAAAAAACAGCACAAACACCGTTTGGTACTGTCTGTGGTTTAAGGCATTAGCAGGGAGTCTTGGAACATGTCCCTTGCAGATAAGAGGACACTTTTATATCTTATAATAAACTTTTATTGGTTCTATTTTTCTCGAGAACCCTGACTAATACACCCTCTATTTGGAAACCTGTTTTCCCTCCAAATCTGTAAAGGTTATCAGTGGAACCAATGAAGTATGCACCACTGAATCACAGAACATCCACATCCCTCTGCCAAGTGCCCCACCAGAGCAAAGGACAAACTCATGGGCAATTACACTGCTCTTCTGCATCCTGCTCATTAATCTATTGGGTTCTCAGACTCACTAGATTACAGTCGGTAGACTGGCTTTAAATTAGTTTATTTGAATGTCTTCTGCATCTTACCAGCTATTACCTTTGTGCAGGAGAATACTAACTTTCAGTCCATAAAAATCTAACAACCAAGGCAATCTCTGGTTCTCTGAGATGCAAAGCAAATTTCAAATCACAAATTCTATTTGGTTTAAGAGAACTGAAACAGACTGGTGTGTTTATTCCCTAGAATTCCCTTTGTTTCTGTCAAAGGTAATACATTTTTAATATACAATTAAATATTATGATAAAAATTATATAAGCACATATTTCTTAACTTTCCTACTGCTAAGTGAATCCTAAATTTATTTTCAAAAACTTTTTCATGAAATATAATTATAATATTAGGAAAGATCCTATTGAAAATTACTAAGTGATCTGCTCTCTGTGATATGAGTTACCCTAAAGTACATATTTATATTTTAATTATTTATATAACTAACATTAAAAACTAAAACCAATTGAAAATAATAACTACCCTAAGTTTTAAACAAGAGATAAAACAAAACTGAGGCTCCTCAATTTGCATATGGATTTGAGCAATTCCTCAATTAACTCAATTCCCTCCTTGACTCATAGGAATGAAGAGTTGAATATGGCCTATGAATTTACCCACAAACTGGGGAGGTGGATGTACCTCATCTCTGATTAAATCAGAGTTCCTCAGAGATCTATACTCATATGTGTTCATGCAAGACATCCCCATTCGGGTCAATGGTTGGTTTTTGGTCTTCTGTATGACTCCTCTCACTTCCCTGTACAAGAATGTCAGCGGGTCAATCGCTACACATCCAAAGTCAGGAAACAAGGTTTCTCCCACAAAAAGGTGGAAACTCTCTTCTCCAAATTCAGAGGCTTCTTAGTTTGTTTCCAATGATCAAAAAAGATGCTGAGTGAAGGAAAATAATTACTATGAAATAATAATTTGGGGGCCTAAATGAGAATTTTTAAAAATAGGCATGGTATTAAAAGTGCTGTCATTGTTAAAACGCCTAATTTGTCCAAAACAACCTTTCAGCAGCACAGCCAAATATTTTGGCATAAAATGAAAATCAGGACAAAGTTGGACTAAAAGAAAATGCTGACAGATACAGTGCTCATGTAAAATAAGGGAGTTTTCATTTTGGAGTTGTGCAGAACAGACAAGAATGCACGTAATTGCATGTCTGCCATTTGAGTACAAAATCCATCTGCCAAAAAGGTACCCTTAACTGTTGTTGCAAACAATATATCCTTGTCTTCTCTTCAGAGGACTCTTTGCTTAATCTCTGGACTTTTTGTTTTATATTTTAAATTTCCTACCTCTGTTGCTAATGGACAAAGTTCCTCTTTGTCTTCAGCTAGGTGTTTCTTTCTTAATGACAGAAAATAGTGTTTCTTTTTATTTATGCAGGGGACAATTTGGGCATCATTATTTAAAACCTATGCCTATGATCAAGCAGAGAGAGGCAATGTAGCTTTGCGAAGAGTTTGAAGAAAACATGTCAAAGGACAATGCAGAAAATTAAAATATTTTAAGCTATTGAACACTTACACAAAAATAGGAGCAAATAGATCAAACAGAGTGAAATAGCTTAGTAATTATCCAATCTGTCCTTTATTATTTATCTTCATACATATAGTGCATGTTAATTTACAGAATTCTTGTGAGTGTTTAATGGAAAAAGTCACCCAGTATGATTATATCTATGCATGTGCATACAAACATACATATATAGTAAATGAGGAAGGCAGATTATTAGTATAAAAGGAGGGAAATTGCAGCAAAGTTAAAAGTTAAACTTTAATGATGTAAATAGTTCTCAGGAATTAGAATGATCATATTAAATAATCATATATGTGTATTAAATTAAAACATTTAAATGGCTTCAGGAAGTTTTTTAAAAATTTTAGTTTTTATTTTTAAAATATTTTAATTATATTTTATTGATTACACTCTTACAGTTGCCCCAATGTTTTCCCCTTTACCAACTTCAACCAGCACCCCCCACTCCCTCAGGCAATCCCTCCACCATTGTTCATGTCCATGGGTCATGCGTATAAGTTCTTTGGCTGCTCCATTTCCTATACTGTACTTTACACCCTTGTGGCTATTCTGTAACTACCTATTTGTATTTTCTTATCCCCTCACCTCTTCACCCATTCCCCCACAACCCCCTCCCATCTGGAAACCATCAAAATGCTCTGGGTATCCATAACTCAGTCTCTGTTCTTCTTGTTTGCTTAGTTTGTTTTTTAGATTCAATTGTTGATAGATATGTATTTTTGCCATTTTATTGTTCATAGTTTTTATCTTTTTCTTTTCCTTAAATAAGTCCCTTTAAAATTTCATATAACAATGGTTTGTGATGACGAACTCCTTTAGTTTTTCCTTGTCTGGGAAGCACTTTACCTGCTCTTTGATTCTAAATGATAGCTTTGCTGGGTAGAGCAATCTTGGTTGTAGGTCTCTGATTTTCATGAATATTTCTTGCCAATTTCCTCTAACCTGCAAAGATTTTTTGAGAAATCAGCTGACACTTTTATGGGAACTCCCCTAGTAGTAACTAACTGCTTTTCTCTTGCTGCTTTTAAGATTTTCTCTTTATCTTTAAACTTTGGTGTTTTAATTATGATGTGTCTTGGAGTGAGCCTCTTTGCATCCATCTTGTTTGGGACTCTCTGTGCTGCCTGGATTTGCATGTCTGTTTCCTTCACCAAATTAGAGAAGTTTTTTTTCATTATTTTTTTCAAATAGATTTCCAATTTCTTGTGCTTTCTCTTCTTCTTCTGGCACCACTATGATGCGAACGTTGAAACACTTGAAGTTGTCCCAGAGGCTTTTTACACTATCCTCGTTTTCTTGGATTCTTTTTTTTTTAATGTATTTTATTTATTATATTGGGATTCTTTTCTTCTCTTGTTCTGATTAGTTGTTTTTTGTTTCCTTATGTTCCAAATTATTGATTTGATTCTTGGCTTCATTCACTCTACTGTGGTTTCCCTATAAATTGTTCTTCATTTCAATTATTCTATCCTTCATTCTGACTGGATCTCTTTTATGGTGTTGAGGTCCTCAATAAGTTCCTCAAGCATCCTTATAACTAGTGTTTTGAACTGTGTATCTGATAGATTGAATATCTCTATTTTGTTTAGTTCCTTTTCTGGAGTTGTGATCTGTTCTTTCAATTGGGCCATGTTTCTTTGTCTCCTCATTTTGGCAGCCTCCTTGTTTTTGTTTCTATGTAGAGCTGCTATGACTGCCTGTATTGGTAGTGTGGCCTAGTGTAATAGGTGTCCTATAGCATCCAGTAGCACAGTCTCCCCTATCATCCAATATGGGTACTTGAGGTATACCCTCTGTGTGGGCTAAGTATACCCACCTCTTGTAGTTGAGCCTTGATTGCTGTTGGCAGGTCAATGGGGGACATTTACCCAGGCGGGTCAGCTGCAAGGATTGGCTGTGACCACTGACCACAAACCTTTGCCCTCTATAGAGGATCAGCTGTGTGAGGATAGGGTGGGGTGTTCTGATGTTGTCTGTAGCTTTCCACTGGGTGTGAAGGCCTTAGAGTTCCCCAGATGGTACTAACAAATTCAGCCCAACCTGTTTTTTTTTCCAGGGGCCACTCTACCTGAGCTGTAAAGCAATCTGATATGGCTGCTACTTGTGCTGGGCTTGGAGACTCACTGGAAAAGCCAAGAAGTGAATCTAGGTTGGCTTCTGCTAGTGCCATGCCTTCTGCCACGTAGCAAGTGGTGGGGGGCCTGCGGGCTCACAGAGGCCAATTGTTGCTAGTTTGAAAGGATTTAGGAAGTTGTGAAGCACAAGCCAAGGCCAGCCATTCATATGGAACTCTCACTGTTCACAGCTGTAAGTTGGATGGGACAGAGCCTCAGGGGACTCCAGGGTGGGGCACAAAGTGTTAGCCAGGTTGATGGAATCTTAGATATGGCACTTGCCTGCCAGCTCTGTGGTTTTGTGTGAGGAAGGCTCAGAAAAGGGACAATGGCCTCTGTCCACCTTTTTGCCTGAGAGAAAACTGACCCCCAGCTCTCACCTTGATGCCATACATTTTAGTTCCTCACTCTATGCCACTGGTGCCTTTTAAGCTGCTACCCTGGTGCTGGAGCTCAGAGGGAGTGAGCCTGAATAAGTCTGTGTGCGGGTTCTTTAAGAGGAACTGCTTGAGACTCCAGAAATTTCTTCCTCTGACTCAATCCCCATTGGTTTTTGCAGCTAGAAGTTATGGGGACTTATCTTTCTGGCACCAGAACTCTAGGCTTGGGAACCGGGTATGGGGCTAGGACTCCTCGCTTCTGAGATATCCTTTCCAAATTTTTATTTACCACACATGGATGTGGGACCAGCTTGTTTGGCATTTGTGCCCCTCCTACCAGTCTGGATGGATGTGGTTTCTTTAATTCAATACTTGTCAGACTTCCATTCAACTTGATCTCTGACAGTTCTGAGTGATAGCTGTTCTATAATTTGTTATAATTTTGATGTGGTTGTGTGAGGAAGTGAGCCATGTTTATCTATTCTGCCATCTTGACCAAAGTCCTAATATAATTATTTTTTAAAACCTGAGGTTAAATTTATAGAAATTATACTGAATAGATTTGATAAGATTACAGGATTATAAAATTAAAGTTCAGGACACCAGTTTAATTCAAATTTCAGATAAACCACAAATAATTTTGAGTCTAAGCATATTCCACATATTACATGGAACATAGTGAATAGACTGCAAGGCAATGATGTGTTTGCTTGAAATTAGAATTAAGGCTGACCCTTGTCAGCTGAAATTTGTACTTTCATGGCAGACACACAATGACTTATTTCTCTGTCTGCTATCTCTATATGATAATTCCCTTATTATGCATGACTACTTCTCAGCATGGGACATACTTACATCTTTACAATTATTTGTTGCTTATTTCAAATTCAGATTTTATCTGACAACATAGAAAATGCAAGAATTATTTTTAATAATAGTGACATTTAACATTAAAAAAGTTGATCCAAATTTCATATAATTTGGAGTATTTATCACTGAAAATAAGAAGTTGTTTTAGAAAAGGGGAGATTTCTGAAATATAGTTATGATCAATGCTCAGTAGAAGCATTTTTTCCAATCCAAAATGCCTAATCTCAAGTTTGTAAAGTTGGGGTTTTGATTTTCCTTTTTTGAAATCTGGAGCTATAGGGAAGACAAAATGTATTAATATCCTTGCAATATCTGTGTTTCCCTCTTCATGTTGTTCCACACCTTTCCCATTATGTTCTTGCCTAAAACCATCAATCATCTGCCTTCTGTCACTTTCTTTTTGCCTCACTGTACATGGCTTTCTATGCTCTTTCAGGCTGAATCCAGGGTCTTCACACTGACAATCAGCTCTGTTTTTCACAAGTCATGAATTTTTCAGATCAGCAGTGACCAGAGGGCTGACAGAAATGTTTAGTCAGGTGGGCTTCTCTGAGTTATTGATTTGTTTGTATCTCCAATTACTTAATATAATTGATACAGTTAGTAAATATTTTACTGTTCATAAAGGACCATAAAAACACTCCACTGCCCTTCTGCCTGGTAAAAGCCATTATCATACCGTTTGATAAAAACTACAACTTAATGTGGATCCCACAGATAAAGTCTAGGAACTTTCACTCTAGGCATCAACAACAAGGGCTATTGCAACTCAGGAAAAGAAGTTCATTGGCAGCAGGACTATTCTTGCCTCAGTTTAGAGTCATTCTAAGAGTCCTTCTGAAAGTACATCTGTGTCAGAGATTCACTGGTTGGGTAAGATAGAAGTTTAATGATTCAAATATCTGTACACAACAGAGGGACCTTGCAGGCCACTGTGAACAGGGCAAAAGGAAAAGTAAACTTTAAGTCCTCTAAATAGTGAATTTAATACTTTTAATAACAAGCTCCTAAATCAAGTATGCCTATGTGGAATTATCTTATTTGAATTTGTAAATGTTACTTATTTATTCTAGAGGCAATTATTTTGTCAGGTATATGTTTTGCAAATATTTTCTCCCAGACTGTAACTTGTCTTTTAATTGACTAAGTACAATTTGTAATTTTCTTCCTCTTGAGAGTCCTGTCTAAGAAATCTTTGTCTACCCCCAAGGTCATGAATATAATCTCTCATGTTTTCCTCTATAAACTTTATAGTTTCTATATACAGAGCTGTAATTCATCTCGAGTTAACTTTTTATATACTGTGAGTTAGGGGTTAAGTGGATCTTGTTCAGTGTGGTTTGCTTTTGTTTACTTTCCAGTGGCCTTCAAGTAGTAGTTGTTACAGTTGATGTCTTTAAATTTTGTCTGAAGTGTATAATCATTACAATTAGCAAGATGTTTTGGTCCATTCAGGCTGCTATACAAAAATACTGTAGACAGGGTGGCTTAACCAACACTATTTCTCATAGTTCTCAAGTCTGGGAAGTTCAAGATCAAGGTGCCAGCAGATTGAGTATCTGGTGAGGGCCTGCTTCCTAGTTCACACATAGCCATCTTCTGTGTTCTCACATGGCAGAGGTTATTTCAATGCAGGCTACTCCTTTATTACCAGGACTCCTTTCAAACACAAGTAACCCCTTCATGTCAAGGGTTTGGTGATAATGCCTCACTCACTTCTTGTATCATGCCAGACAACCTTGTACCAGCCAATTGTGTCACACCACCAAGAGTCCAGCTGGCGGGGCCTTTGAGAAATATGAAATATTTTAGGTTAGGTTATACCAGAAGATGTATGCTTATAAAGAGAAGCTGAGTGATCCTGCCTTAGAGTTTAGAGAGAGTAATCTAATGTTCTCATGAAAGTAATTTTGCCATTCATCACACAGTGTATATCTATAAAAATTTATTTTATTGCTTGGTATTAATTTTTTTTTTTAGTTTTCAATAAACTCAACAGCAGTGAGATGAAAAATACATGTGTAATGAAAAAGTAAGTAGTCAATTTCTATTTTTCAAGACAGTTGATATTGAGCAAGTAATTTATTTGTCTGCATATACTGTTCAACAAGAGGGCAAGTATAACAGTAGAAATTGTGAAAACCAGAAAACACAAGCCTGCTAAAGAACTACCGGCATCTGGAGGTGGGTTCAGGATGGCAGCATAGGTGAACACTGATCTCATGCCCTCCCAAGAACATCTATATTTAGAACACTCCCTCCTGAGAGACAGCTGAGAGCCAACTAAACAGCTCCTGCAAAATTAACAAGAGAGAGATCTCAGAGGGAAGGGTGGGGAACTGCGAGAGTTCTCTGGAAGATGAAAAAGTGATCCAAGACTGGTGGAACAGCTGACCACAAATGCATAAATGAGCCCACTTGACACACAGACTCATGTGCAGTAATAAATGTTCATTATTATAAGACTCTGAGTATTGGATGATTTGTTATGCAGCAGTAGCTAACTGATACAGAAATCAAGAATATATGTCATATTATTTATTTTTATCCCCTATACTCATTAATAAAGACAATATTTCTAGAACTTTAAACTAATGAAACAACAGGATAAAATGAATTAGGGTTCATTGGCCCACTTAGAATCCAATTACCTGAGTGGCAAGAAATGAAGCTGGAGATGTAAGCTGAGCCAGATCCTTCAAAATCTTATTATTGTGATGCTGCTGCTGGATTTTTAAAATTGTGATCCTTTGAATGTTTTTAAAATACTGTTTATTTTGAAACAATTGTAGGAAGTTGCAAATACAGTACAAAGACCCCTGAATACTCCACTTGGCCTCCTCCAATGGACACATATAACCGCAGCACAGTATCAAAATAAGAAACAGACACTGTTATAATAGACTGCAATTCTTATTCAGTTTTCATCAGTGTTTATATGCAGTCATGATGTGTGTGTGTGTGTGTGTGTGCCTTTATGCAATTTGATCCCCTTTATAGATTCATATAACCACTACCACAATCAAGATATAGAACTTGCATCACCATAACCCCTTCATCTCTGCCCTCAGGCAACCCCTCATTTCCTCATTCTCTTCAGTTTTGTAATTTTGAGAAAGATACTGGAATGAATTTATATAGCATGTATGTGACCTTGTGGGGATTGATTTGGAATATTTTAAACAGCATAGCAATGCAGTTTTAGGAAAAGGACCATGAGGGACTAAGAAGGCTGTTTGGGGAAATCGGACACTGAAGGGAGACGAGCAGGTAAAAGGCCATTTCAGGAATCCAGGTGAGATGGTGATGGCTTGAGACAGTGCAGTGCAAGTGTGGACAGAACACAGCCTGTGAAAGATATTCAGGAGATTGAAATGACAGAATTTGTATCAATTAGGGTAAGAGGAAAGGAAGGGGAAGAGTTAAGAATTCATCCACTCATTCATTCATTTGTCCAAAAGTATTTAAGTGCTTGCATTGTGTCAGGCACTATATGAGGTACTTGGAAATATAGCCGTTAACACAGAGACCAACCTGTGCCCTTATGGAAATTTACATTTTAGTTAAGGCAGCAAAGTGTTAATTGCACACACACAACAATGCCTGCTGGAAAGCAGAAATAAACTGGGTGATGGGATTAAGAATGAACAGATTTTCTTGCCATTAATGATATAGGGAGCTTCAGAATAGAAGGCTGAGGATGGAGGGAAAGAGGGATTGCTTTAATTAAGGACGTGTTAGTTTTAAGTGTGCAGAATGTCCTGAAAATAGTTGTTTAACTATCTCAGCTAATTCTTAAGATCCTCTCTGATTTCAAATCAAGTATCTTTGGTATTCAACCTATCATTC
The DNA here is from genome assembly GCF_987537825.1 of Furipterus horrens. Lineage (NCBI taxonomy): Eukaryota > Metazoa > Chordata > Mammalia > Chiroptera > Furipteridae > Furipterus > Furipterus horrens. The sequence goes on along the minus strand of NW_028327182.1, from coordinate 20,649,353 downwards.
TTTATATGAGTACACATTCCAGTTGTATCTGCTAAGAAAAGCGAGAGGAATTAAAGAATAATACATTAGCTAGCATTCACTGAATATTCACAAAGTGCCTGGCACAGTTGTAAGCTCTTTACATGTATTATTAGCTCATCTAATGTTCACAACCCTATGAAGTAGCATTATTATTATTTCCATTATCCAGATAAAGAAATTGATTTATAAAGAGAGTACATTATTTCCTATGGCCACATAGCTAGTAAAGGGTGGAGCACTGGAGGCTATTGCCCTAACTACTACCCTCTAACATTTCTACTGAGTACTTGGACCATTACTAGTACTGTATAAGCACATTTTTTTAACTTTTATTATTCCTGTATTTGTGCTGTTGTACTTATTAATACATCTAGACTGATTTTGCTTAATCTCTCAAGCACCTCCTTTAATAGAAGGGAGTCTGCCAAGGTCCTATAAAATACTTTCCTATTAGAGAGGATACTGGTCTCCAAGGCTCTACTGACCTTCCTGGGATACTTCTGCAAATAATTCAGTATGTATAGGCAGCATAAGTTTTCCATCAGGGTTAGGGCTAGAGTGATGTTCCCAGGAAACAAAACTTAAGGAGGCAGTCACTCTCAGGTCCTGACCCTACACTTACACAACTCCAAGAGAGTGGGTGCCTCCTTAAATGTTGTAGTCTAAGCAGGTAGCTTGCCTCACCCTAGTCCCTGCTGTGTTTTCTACTCGTTCTTCCTGGAGATTAGATACCTTTCCATATGCTTTATAGCACCTGAAATTATGCTATAACAGCAGTTTGCCCTTCTTGTCTATGTTCCCAGCTGCTTGAGAGTGAGGACAAAGTCTGTCATCTTCACAATTATATCTCCAGCATTTAGTGCAGTGTAGGTGTTCAATAAATATTTTCAAAATGAAGTAAGAGTTCACTCAGAAATGTACTCTAAGAAACTGGGTATGTTAAGACAGCAAGGCATTTTCTCTAACCTTGGAGCTCAAACTTCAAAGGGAGGAAGGCATGAATGAGATGGTCACAGCAGTGAGCCAAGTTCCGTGTCAGAGGCGTGTGCAGACGTCTCCAAGAGCACAAAGAAGGAGCAAGAACAACCATCTGGGAGCTGGAGGGTGTGGACCCACAGCTGTAGCCTTTTGTACCCATCCCATAGGCTCCTTCCCTGCATTGAAATTTGCAGGACAGCCATGTGGATTCTCCGATAGGAAATAGACAGGAGATGGAAGAGTCATTTCTGAATGTCAATTACCTAGAGAAGTAGTTGGGAAGGAGGCCAGGGAGGAGGAGGAGTTTATTTTCTAACAAATTAAATTTGGCATGCTGTTAGGACACCCCAGTGGAGTACTCTCAGTGTGGCTTAAAATCCTGGGTTTGGAATTCAAGAGAAAAAACAATCAGGGATAAAGCTTTACATTTGGAAGCCATGGCATAAAAGCAATAGCTGAAACTTTGGTGAAAAGATTGCCTATGTAAAAAAAAAAGGTAAGAGGAGAAATAAGCAGAGGGACAGAAATGTGTGGTATCTATTTATAATTACTCTTCCCCCAAAGTAATATCCAGCCTTTCTGTGAGGAATGGTTTGTCTACAGACACGCCAAAGCCCTCTTTTGATCAACCTGTCCCAAGGCATGAAAGCTGGCATCTTCACAGGGACACACAGGAGGCTGGACCATAAAAATAAGGGGGATAAACCTGGAGCATATTGCTGTCTTCAGTCACAGAGATGTTTTTTTTTCTGTATTTTAATGAAGAAAAATTGTTCTATGGTTTTGCAGAAACTAGATTTGTAACCAAACATCTATGCTTAGAAGACAATGGTCTTATTCCTGAAAATATTTGTTAAATTTTATGTGAACAAGACTGCTATTTCTTGCATTTTAATTACCCCTCTCTTCAAACCCTTGTGATAGCAAAATGTTGGGGTTTTTTAATGAGATTTTTTCCCACAGTACTAAATCTTGATACAATCAATACTATCTATGTTAACTATCTGCAGGCTGTCTGTAGTAAGTTTGAATTACTAGATTCCTCTGAGGTCTAGACAATTTTTCTTTCAGCTATCACTTACCATTTATCTATCCATCTATAGCATAGAGGTGTTTTACTGGAATATTTCTAGGTACATAAATAAATTATGTGGCCGGTAGCAAAGATTGGTTGTTATAGTAAGGCTCCAGTATATTATATTTAATAAACCGAACTGTGATGAGAAAGGGGGTAGGGAGAGAGGGAAACATCGATTTGTTATTCCACTTATTTATGCATTTATTGGTTGATTCGTGTATGTGCCCTGACCAGGGGTCAGACCCACAACTGTGGCATATTAGGATGACACTCTAACCTACTGAGCTACCTGGCCAGGGTCTGCGTTCGTGCTCTTAATTGCCTGAGTTGACTGGGTCTAGAAGACAGGGAAGAATGTGTGCAGTGCGAGAAGCTAAGAGCAGAGAACAAGCTGCTTCCGATCCATATATTTTGAAAGTCCTGTCTTATCTGTCATCCCTAAAGCAGAGGGTATAGGGAGTCCGTGCACAGATGGTAATATATGGTATGCTTTAACCGAGTTAATATTGTTTTACCATTCGGAAATTATGTTTTCGTTACATCCTTGAATGAATACAAAATCATGGAGGGGGGGTCTTCTGAGATCAAGAGGGGAACCAAAGAGCCGTGGTGGTGGTCGTGGAGACAACAATAATGCAGGACTTAGAAAATCCCTTCATTTCAGTGATTGAAAAGAAGATTATATAGTTCTACTTCTCTATTTTACCTGAATTTTCTTTTACTTTGAGGTAAACAATGACATTTCTTTCTCCCTCTTTTTAATTTTCTATTATAAAAAGTCAAACATGTATATTAGTAGAGAAAATAGTGTAAAAACGCATCACCAACTTCAGTAATTATACTCCCATGACCAATTTTATTTCATCTATATGTGCCTTCACCTTGAATTATTTTGAAGCAAATCTCTGACATAATTTTATCTGTACATATAACAGGAAAGCCCCTTAATAGAAACAATGTGTACTCAAAATGGCCATTGCTCATAGTGCATTACGTTCTACCTTCTCAATGGAGAGAAGGAGATGGCCTAAGGGACTGTTCTCGTGCCATAATCACAACTCTGCATTTCATCTTGAGATCCACACTTAGCCAGTTTGCTTCTGTTCTTTCACGTTTGAGAAGAGAAACTGGAGACAGGTCTCTCCCAGAGCAAGCATCTGAACATTCATCAATCAGGAAGTCAGAAATTGGTAACTGTGCCTTCAGGGCACTTTTGGCTGCTCCCATCTGCTCTCCTGATATCTCTGATACTATTAGCTGAATGCCATAGTATAGAAGCAATTATTTCTATAATCTAGAGCAGGATCCTCAAAATTAGGGTTAATAGACTCTTAGGTGGCTATGGATGAACTTTGGAATGTCTTCCGACCTCCTGATATTATGCACAAAATTTTGTGTGAATGCGTGATGTATGTTTTTAAAGGGTCTATAGCTTTCATCACTTTTCAAATGAGCCTGTGAATCCACACAAATATTTAAATTGTGGCACAAATCTTTGAACCTCTGCACAGAAAAACACAGCGGTGATTGTAGATCACCGTGAATGGGTCCATCAAAGTAGGTAAGACACAAGCAGAGGAGCATGAAGCCCAAGTCCTGCAAAAGATAGAGGAGGGACAGAATTTTGGTTTCTATTTAGAGGATGTCTTGTTGATATCAAGGAGGGAAACCATTGCAGCTAGCATGTGAGGGGCTGTTCCATAAACTGCCAAGTTGACATTAATTAAAAACTAACAACCAAGAGTGAAAAACATTAATTCCTGTAGCAGAATAGTACCCTAGTATGTACTCATGATTAATAGTAAAACTCTGATTAAAGTGCTAGGATGATAGTTAGTAGAACAGATATCTTATGTTCTTCTTGCCAATAGATAGTAGTGTTTCTTTTATTTAGGAACTGAGCCTATAGCTTTTGTGTCGTACCCTGTTATCTGAGACTCTGGAAAAGACTAAGAACCACTGATTTAGTACAAAGTTTCCTCACAACTTATTACTAGATGTGTGAATAAAATTATCTTTTCCCAATTGATATAGCTACAGCTTTTGTCTGTATATAAAAATAATGTGGCTGTTTCTTGCTACTATCAGCTGTTAAATAATCAAGAAGACACCTAAAATTGCCTTCACACACCAACAGAGGCTGTGCTGCATCCCTAAATACGAACAAGGTGAAGAATGATAGTGAATATTGGTCCTGCAGTTTGAAAGCATCAGGCACATATGCAATGGGGGAAAATAAGATAGAAACAGAGGAGCTCAAAGGGCAGTAGTGATAGAAACATACCGAGAGGTAAAGCACGGAGTGAGTTTCAGCAGGCGGGAGGCACTATTACCCGCCTCTGTGCCTCATCTCAGCTAAATGCAGGAAGTGCTCAGCAGGCCTTGTTTTCTCTCATTCAAGTTTTTTCTTAGTTAGACCCCAGTTTGATTTAATGCTTAATATCCCATAGAGGAGCCCAAAGCATCATTTCATGTGTTCATGCTCCTATGTCATGAGGAAGAAAACACCGAGATAAAGTTGCAAGTCCAGACATATCTCAGAGATTTTGTAGGTTCCCTTCCAGGCCACCACAACATGGTGATGATCACAATAAAGAGAATCACAATCTTTTCTGCTGGTGGAGGGGCTTGCCTTCAATTTGTAAAAAAAAAAACAAACAAACAAACCCGCAACAACTGTCTGTGCACAGGGAATAAGTAACAACTGGGAAAGATGAGGGGCGAGAGGTGCAGGATTGGGCAGAGACAGCCTTCAGACAGCATCGCTGATCAGAGACACCCGGGAAAGGAAACGGAGCAGGAACCGGGCTTGGGAAGAAGAGCGTCCTATCGTGACGCAGGTCAGAAAGTCTTAGCCAGTTCAAACGAAGCTCTAGAGGAAAATAAAATCCTCATTAGAGGAATCCTAAATTAGGCAGAAGCAGTGAAGCCCTAGCCCCCTTTCATGCTGGGACCTTGAATGCGAGCTGCCCAGGGAATTGTGCCCTTGAGTTGGAAGTCGAGAGGGATGCTGACATTGTAGGGCTTGCAGCTGAAAGGCAAGCTCTTTCCTGCGGGGAGAGCTGAGTAACCCACCTGCACACTGTCACGGCCCCTCCCCACTCACAAGAATGATGAACCCTGAGCTACTTTTAAAGAGTCTGAAATGATGTAAATGAACAAATAAATTAACTACTTTTTCCAAGGATTATTTAAAATGACAGAAGGATGTTCTCTTGTGTGTGTGTGTGTGTGTGTGTGTGTGTGTTTGTGTGTGTGTTTAAACTCTGTAATAGGGAGGCTAGAAAAAGGGAAATTTTAAAGGATACAACATGGCCTAGTGAAAAAGGAGGGGTAAGTGGAGTTGTGTGTGAGGAGTCCTTCAGGTTCTTATCGCTCTGTCAGCAAACATTTCTTAAGACATTATTGTATCCTAGAGAACTCGCTATAATGGAAATGTTGATGTGAAAAGCACAGTTTCTACAGTGAAACCTCACAGTTTAATTGTGGTGACGTAAAAATTAATAGTTACACAACCAAGCGTTAGCTACCCTCATCACCAAGTGTTTGTCATGTGCTGTTTTCCCTACTAAGCCCTTTAAATGCGTTATCTTATTTAAACTGTATATAAAAAGCCTACCAGTTGGGGAACCAAAAACATTTGTTGAAAAAATGAATAAGAGGAAAGGAAAGGAGTGGAGGTGAAGGGAGGCGATGCGCTCTAGGCACAGGGAAGGAGAGCGTGAAGACGCTGGACCACGAGAAGTCGGGCACTGTCAGAATCCATCGACCCATGTTTCCTGCGGCTGAAGCCCACTTTCTGTATTGATCGGGAGTGTCGAAGAAAAACAAACTTGTAAAACTGGGGGAATGATGTAGATCGGGAAGAATCTTGTGATCAAAGCTATTAACATTCTCCTTTTGTGTTGAAACGATGAGAAACTACTAGAGGAATTAAAGCCTTAACTTCCTGCCTCTCCTGAGTAATCTTACCCTCTCCTAGCTCAGGACTTTTATGCGGTGGTATAATAGGTGCCCACAGTGAGAGTGTTAAACAATAATTCGATATAGTACATCATCTTCTCTAGCACTGCCGCTCTTACATGGGCAACACCTGTGAGTTTCTTAGGCCTCGCTAATTACCCACCCCCAGCCCAGATTTACTGAATCTGACTCGCTGAGCACAGGGCTCAGAGATACGCTTTTAAGAGACCTCCAGGTGATCCTGACCCTCAAAAAGTTTAAAAAGCGGAACTCTAAACCAGAGCTACTTAAAGGGCGGCGGTCTGCTCACTCATGCTGTTCTGTACACTGTTTCTGGCTCCTGAGGTCTGGACAGCAGTTGAGGGTGTTTAGAAATATTTAGGCAAGTTAATCAGAAAGATACTATGCTGGTTGACTATTATTTAAAAAATTGTTTTTGTATTTTGTAATGTCTGTTTTTATTTCACTTTTCTAAATACTTGATGATACTTCACAAACATAACAATCTGTGAACGAACTGGACACACACGAATTGGCCCTCCTTCCTCCCAGAAGTGTGAGAAGTTTTCTACCTTGGGCCATTGTGGCTCTTTCAACTTCTTTTCAGTTTAGGCATCCTGTAAATAGAGGACATTGACTATACCACTTTGGAAAGGTAAATGTTAACTTATGTTTTGCACCTTGTATATGCTATTATCATTCCTTAGGGTCCCCTGATTTCCTGCTTGGGGTCACTTGACAAATGAACCTATTCTCCCCCAAGCGCTGTTGCTAGGAAGCAAGATACCAGCTTCTCGCACTGCTCACTGACTTCACTGCTTTCCAGATGTGTTCAGACCCAGAGATTAAGCAACAGTAGTCTAAAGAGACCAGAAGGAAAGAATTTTACTGAAATATGTTTGGGTGGTGTTATCATATAAAATTTTTGAATTGGCCTATGGAAACAGAAAAATATATGGATAATTCTCATGTTGTAAAATCACCAGAAGTATTTAATTTTCATGGAAACAAAATACCCTTTCAATATATCATTAAAAGTCTGTGAAAGTGCAGTATAATATAGCCAAGCTTTCTTTGGAGAGACCTGTGCTTTATAATTTTGAGGGGGAGTTTACAGTACTCTTTTGCTTTGGTTTAATGAACTAGACAGCAAGCTGTTTTCAGAAAGAGGATTTCCTCAATAGAAAATAATTACTTGAAATAAATTAATCCCTTGTTATACACACACACAAAAAAAAAATCCATAATGGTGGTCAAAAGATGACTTAATGATAAAAGCTGATTCAAGTTGTTATGGCAACCAGAAGCTGAAAGTACCTGTTTGTACCTGTGTGTTTTATTTTTTCCTTTCTCTTTCTGTCTTTTTAAGAAAGAAAAAAAAAGTTGTTTTCCATCTGGTCTAATCACAGTGTTAAAGCACCAATGTCAAAGAAAAGTACCTAATAAGGATAATTTCACATCTGTTTCAAGACAAGTGATATTTCACCCTAACAAGAAATAAATACAATTGTAGACAAAAGTCTTTTAGGAGAAGAGAATATGATTGTACGTTATCAAATTCCTAAAGAATCTTAATTATTTAAGTATGTCCTACATACTTAAAGTATGTCCTTCTTTAACTTGAAATATGGTAGCTAGATTCATCTGTTTTTTCCTTTCCACCTGAAGAGAAGAACATCACTGTGGTTGTAGAAAGGGTTGGAGGTAGTGGTCAGTTTTTTGATACCCCCACTTTAGTAGCCTCTATCGAATGTCTATGTGAGAGCTTTCCTTTTGTTTTGTGTTCTAAAGCTAAAAAAATAAGGCAACTTTTATTGGAATGGAAACTTGAAAATATATCTCAAAGCAGTAAAAATATATATTGTATGAAAGTTTATTTTGCCCTACTTGCTGCATGCTGTCAGTACCTATTTAATACCACAATATTATCCTTATTATGTATTTGAAGATGAAATTATTATGAAACATATTGGCAACAAAACAATGAAGAGGGTTCCAACCAGAACAACTCCATTGGAATCCAAGCTGGTAGAAACAATTAGTAAACCGGGAAGCATTGTTTTCACTTTCTTTTGTAAGCAAGTTATGAATTCTTAGGAATATTCTGTCCTAGATCCGTAAGTGAGGGGTGAGCCCGCTGAAGGGATTCCTGCTGCCTTGGTGTTCCAAACAGAAATCAAATGAGGTGTTTCAGTACCTCTTGTTTTGTTCTTCGTAAAAGAGGTATTGATCCATCCTTAGTCTCTAATCGATTGATTGCATATGCACTCCATTCTGAGGAATATTTTATCTGTAAAGAAGTTAACCTATAGAAAAAATATTTGTGGCTAATTGTAGTTAGCTAGGAGTTTAATACAATCAATTTAATACAAAATCAGAGGTTGCCTGTGTGCTCCTGTGATCTCTATATGTTACTCTATACATGACAAAATAGGGTTGTCCATTCTTTGAGAAAATGATGCTGCTGGTTGTGATCAATGTGCCCTATTATTTTAAGTTACTTTCCTGGTACTCCAATAAAAAGAAATGCATTAAACAGAAAGCTGAATGTACAGAAATAAGATAGTGAACTGATTATGAGTGTTTCCTTTAAATCTAGTACCAAATATAAGTTAATATTATTAACACCAAGAATTTATAAATCATATCAAATAAACAGGTGTGTGTTGCAGGAGATATAAATCAGTCAGAATAGGAATGAGAATTCTCTACACCTGTATTAGAATTTGGAAGCTCAGCTTCCTTGGGAACAGAAAACATTTACTGGAAAAAAAAAAAAAGAAAAACTTCATTTATAACACAGTAGTAAATATATGCAGTGAAGTAGTAAGTATATAGTAAACCATATAATTCAAAACCTTCAGATTTCTGAAATACCAGAAAAACCACAAGTTACTCACTCCCTAACTACTAGAATTATTCAAGTTTAAGTAGGCACAATTGCCAAGTAGGGAATATTTTCCAAAAGAAGTAGGGCATTTGTAAACTCACTATGGCAGTTTCTATTTATCAGGAGAAAGATTCTAAATCCTCAAAGGTGTCTTTGGCCAAAATTAGATTAAAAATCACTGCACAAAAGAGATTCTATAAGACTGACTTAGGTTTACATTGCTAACAGTGGCAAATATAGAAATCCAAAGAAGTATGTCTTAAAACCAATTCTCAAGAAACCTAGGCTTCTTTGAAATTCTTTTTAAATGAATTTTTCTTCATTTGCAGTCTTGTTTATGTGGAAGATAATTACTTTTGAAATTTGTAAGGTAATGGATAAGTTATCCTAACAATGGCAAATGCCTCTCTCTCTCTCTCTCTCTAATTGGACAACCCAACAGAAACATCTTCTTGTCTATATCTCCACTTCCAAATACATTTTCAAACTCGAGTGTTTGCCGAGAAAACACTCTTGGGTTGTTTTTAATTCCTGAGTGCCCTGAAGAGTCCATCTCTATGAGAAAGCTTAGGACAAGACTCCCCTTAAGTAGAAAGAGTTTTGCTGCATAACAAATTTATGTAAAACTTTCTGTCTGAAAACACTGCATACCTTATACTATTTGAAGGCTGGGAATTCAGGGGTAGCTTCACTGGCCTGGAGTTGCAGTCAAGATGGCAATGAACCTGCAAAATGTGAGGCTCGAGAGGGCCTGCAGCATCTTTTCAGAGATTCCCTCCCATCTGCTACAGGAAGCTTCTGCTCCTCACTGGCTATTGGCAGGTTGCTTTAGTTCCCACACAGGCCTCCTCACAGGACTGCCTGAGTGATGTGACTGTCTTCCTTCCTTCAAAGCAAGTGATCCAAGAGAAGGACAACAAGGAGAAAGGTACCATATATTTTAAGACGTGGTCTCAGAAGCACACATGATCACATCTGCTATATTCTGTTTGTTAGGTGCAAGTTGCTATTTGCAGCCACATTCAAGAGGGAGGAATTAGTCTCCACCTCTCCAAGAGAAGTGGCAGTACATTTTAATTACAGTTTAGAATCACCACAAATGATAAATAGCTGGGACTATCTGATTCTGCTCTCAAGAAATTATGTTGAGATTTGAGGAGCACACAGGTGATCGCATTAAGATACCAAGGAGACACAGAAGCCAAGAGTTAGCAAAACCCTTGAGACTGAGAAAATACATATAGTGTGGTCAAGTGGGGAGCTGGCTGGACACAGAACACCTAAGTCAATACCCAGGACTTGGATAGCCTTTTACTTTTGGTCTTGGATTCTGGACCACCACATGAGACTCAGCTGCATGTTTATTCTGGAACTAGTGATATCTGTTGTCTTGTCCACACTACCATCGCTCTATTATTTTAGCTGGCTCTTGAAAGGTAAAAAGGGGGTCTAACTTTTTGTTTCTCTTATATATTTAGAAGTATATCATTTGATTACCAAATCTTTGGGGATTTCCTGTCATCTTATATTGCTTTCTAGTTTAATATTTTTATCAAAGGATATATATATACATATATATAAATGAATTTAGCCCCTCAAATTTATTCAAATGTATCATGTTCCATAATATTACCTGTCCTGATTAATGTTTTATGTACACTTGAAAAGAGTGTGTATTGCTATTTGGTGGGTTTAAATATCTATTACACTAATGGTTGACTGTGCTCTTTTAAGTTGCCTACATATTTACTGATTTTTCGCTCACCATCTGTCAATTACTGAGAGAGAAGTGTTCACTCTTAACCTATAATCCATGGATTTGTCTTTTCTCTTTTCTTCAATTCTGGTATTATGGTGTTATATATTTTTCAACTCTGTCGTTAGGTGCATACATATTGAAGATACTTTAGTCCTTTTTATCCTTTTTTGTTGTTTGTAATAATTCTGCAGTCTGTGCTGTCTGATACTAGTACAGCCACTTTGGCTTTTTAAAAATTACAGTTTGAATGGTCTTTTTATTTTATTCTTTTAGTTTCAATATGTGTCTCTACCTTTAAAATGATCTCTCAAAGACTGCATATAATTGGGTCTTGCTTTTTCTTCTGTCTGATAATCAAATGAAGTGTTTAGACCATTTACATTTAATACAACTGTCAATATGGTTGGGTGGAATCCTATTGTTTTACTATATGTTTTCTACTTATCCCATTTGTTCGTTCTTTTTTTTTCTTTTCTGCCTGTTTTTAATAAATACTTTACAATTCTAATTTGTTTCTGCAATTGATGTGTTAGCTCTACCCCTTTGCATTATTCATTTACTTTTTTTCAATAGTTCAAGGGCAACAATTCTCAAAAGTTTTTTGATATCAGAAACCTTATACATGCTTAAAAATTATTGAAGATTCCGAAGAGCTTTTGAGTTATAACTTAATATTTCTATATTATAAATTAAAACATTCATTTTAATATTTAATTTTAGATATCAGTGGTAAATTACATGATTGTTCCACAAGTTCACTGATGCTCTGTTAATTTCTTTATTTTTGAATAGTTTCTATGACCATATCCTCAAGTGACTGATCATCTCTTTTGTGTTGTCTATATGCTGTAATCCATTTTGTGTTTTTTTTATATCAGTACTGTATTTCTCACATCTAAAAGCTATATTTCGGTCATTTTTATATTTTACATTTCTCATTATGCTTCTGATTTACTCCGTCTTTAACATATGAAGTATATTTACAATAGGTATTTTAATTTTCTGCCTATCTGTGTATCTATTAACTGCTGTTTATTCCAGTTAGAGATCATATTTTCCTCCCCATTTTAATGCCTAGTAATTTTTGATTCTTAAATTTTTATGTTTTGGGGCTAACTTTCATTGTATTACTTTATACATTGAGAGATTTTTGTTATGTTATGCAGTTATTGGGAGTTACTCATTTTGAAGCTTTAAAGCTTTGTTAGGGAATGCACTGAGATGTTTTTAATCTAAAGGTAATTTACTTCCACTAAAGGAAAGTAAATTACCTTTACCAGTGTCTCATGCATTTTGATGTCTTTCCATTCTGGTTTGTGGGGTCCCCAACACTTTTCAGTCCTGTATGAGCTTCAGAAACTGTTCTATTTTTTTCCAGTTGTACTTTCCCTAGCCTTGATAGATTTTCTCTCAAACATGTGCAGCTCAGTACTAAACCAAAGATTTCAGTGGCCTCCTTTGCAACTCTCTAGAGCTCGCTATATGTGTACTCTCTTCTTTTCTGATACTTGCCTTCACTCAGCAAAACCATGAGTTTCTTTTAGTTTTCTCCTCACTGCACTGTGGCCTGGAAATTGCTTCAAGATAACCTAGGACAACTGCATGGTTTAATTTCATTTGTTTTCATCACCTCAGGATTCTCAGTCCTGATTTGCCTATTGTACAATATCCGAAAACTAGTTTTCCACACATTTTATCTAGTTTTCTAGTTATTTAAGGCAGGAAGTTTATTTAGGTCTTTATTTTTCTATCTTGGCCTGTCATAGATATTCAATTTTTATTATTTTAATTGTTAGAAAAAGTTTGTTATAAAGGTCATAATTTTATTTGACATTTATAATTTGACTTTGTTCCAAATATTGGAGATTTAAGTTGTTTCAATTTATAAAACTCTTGTCCTAATAAAAAAATTATCGTACATAAATGTTTGAATTAGTGGCTGTTTTGTTGGGATAATTTCCCTAGAAGGAGAATGACCAGATGAAAAATGTTAGTACTTTTTATGTCCTAGATACATATGGAACAAATTGATTCTTAGAAACTATGTGCCAATTTATAGGAATTATTTTACTGATAGCTAACATTTATGGTGCTATTAATATGTCCCAGGCACTGTTATAAACATATTCAGAAATACTAATGTGTTCCATCCTCACAATAGTGAGTTAGGCATGATTAAGCCTACTTTAAAGATGAGGAAACCAAAGAAAAACATAACGACTTAAAACCAAGATTTTAAGTAAAAACTGGTAAATGATGGGTGTATAATTCAAACACAGGGTAATGAGGCTACACAATTGTCACTTTATTCTACCTCTTTGCTATTAATGTTATCATTTAAAATCTATGCAAATTAAATATTCACAAACTAGTGTCTCATTCTTTCAAGTTGACTACTGGTAGAGCTGAACTTTCTTAATTTTGTAGCCTTTTACTTCTTTTATAACTAGATATTTGTGCCTTTTGTCTAACTTATCTCTTTAGGCCAGCTGTCCTAAAAGAGGATCTGAAGAAGACATTATGAGGCCATGAATTTGTAGAAATTCACTGTGCCAGCACAGTAAAAGTGACTGAAGATCCCAGGCTCTTGTATTAGTCTTCAGATAGCAAGTGAAATACCAGCTTCGGTCATTGGGGTCATTTCTATCGTAAGGAAGCCCTAAGAGTTTCTACTCTAGATGGTCACAACAATTCTGTGTAGCAAGCGCAAAGAAGAAGAAATTGAAGGGTTTTCAAATGCCCTAAGAATTAGTGGCTTCAAAGAGAACTTGAAACAGTACCAAGGGTAACCAAAACCACTCTTCTTGAAATAGGAGAACATTTAACTTGAGTATTATTTGGTCAATTGGTAACCAACAACATTCTAAAATTATTTGTAAGGCTATATTTATAGTGAATTTTGGCACTTATAATTATAAGCAATTAGTTTTAGTCTAAAGATAGTCTTGAAGACAGCATTAAAGTATTTCAGATTTCTTTCAGAATCTTTTCTCAGTACAAATAACACAGGGAAAGAAAATATTATAATGCTTTTACATTGTACAGGATTGGTTATAATTTTAAAGCATTTCTACTCTAAAATAGAAAATTCTTATTTTATTAACTATTAAACTTAGTATTTTTACTATATAAATATTTAGCCTGCAATTTTATATGTAACATAAATTTAGATGTAAAAATTTATAGATGTAAAAATTTAAATATAAATCAATAAAATCACTACTGACTAGAACAGACTAGCTTCCCCAAATATGAATGCCACATCAACACTCTGTGAAGGTGGTTGCCAAGTACTCAGCAATTATGTGAGCGTGAATTCTGGAACCAGACCACTAGACCTCAAATTCTAACTCTGCTACTGTTAGCTATGTGACCAAGGTCTCTATATCCCAGTTTTCTTGGTAAACTAGTGATGGAAAACTGAAAGAATCCAGATGCGGGTGTGGGTGCCTAGACCCTTCCCCAGGATTCTCTCCATTGTGCACGCCCCGTCCCCGTGTTGCTTCTCTCTGCTGCATTCATTTTGTCTCAGAAAACAGTGCTCAAGCCAAAGACTGAAATAGAGATCAGGTCCCAGTTGGAGGGCAGTAAAAGTAGAAGGGGCTTGTTTGGGGCCCCTTCCCATCCCCACCCTGGACATTTTTAAACCTGTATGCTCTTTAATGCATTCTCAAACTCACAAGAAATAAGAGACTTTTCTAACTGGAAAAGGCATTAGTTATACCAGCTTCATAGAATGAATAGAGGAATGCACTTTCCTCTTCATCTTGCTGAAAGAGTTGTATAGGGTGTTGGCTCTGCATGTTCTTTGAGTTTGGTTGAAACTTTTCTGTAAAGTATTTAAGCTGTGATGCTTACTTTGGAGAAGAACTTTTCAGTTACTGATTTGGTGTCTCCCAAGAACACACTTACAGTTTTTTCCTAAGAATCCCTTACTTTGGTCACTTTTTGCGAAACATTATTTTCTAAAATTATTGGGTTGGTCAAAAAGTTTGGTTTTCTTCCATAAGATGGCTCTAGTAGCATTTAGATGTCTTTGACATCATTCAAAACAATTTTGTTAGATTATATTGTGACAGCTGTCATATCAGCATGCATTTAAAAACATCAAAATTGGTAAATTTTTGTGTAGTCACTTGAATATTGAAGATGAAAGAAAATACAAAACATTTTCAGCATATTATGCTTTATTCAAGAAAGGTTAAAATGCAACTGAAATGCAAAAATAAAAGTGCACAGTGTATGGAGAAGGTGCTGTTACCGATCAAATGTGTCAAAAGTGGTTTATGAAGTTTCATCCTGGAGATTTCTCACTGGACAATGCTCCATGGTTGGGTAGATAAGTTGAAATTGATAGTGATCAAATTGAGACATTGAAAAAAATCAATGTTATACCACGCAGGAGATAGCCAACATATTCAAACTATCCAAGTCAAAGTTATTGATGAAAATAAAAAATATGTCTTTTACTTTGTGAAAATGTAACAAAACTTTTGGTCATCCCAGTATAACAGCAACTTTGCTGTTTGAATTTATACCATAAGAATTAAACTTAGTTCCATTGGATGTGCTGAGTCAATTTCCTTCTGCTTTCAAGATTTTCTTTGTCTTTAGCTTTCAACACTGTAATTGTTATTTGTCTGGTGGTTCTCTTTGTGTATATCCTATTGGAGCTAGTTGATCTTAGATATGTAGATTAATGTTCGTCATTGTATTTGAAGAGGTTTCAGCACTTCTTTGAATTGTTTTGCTCTTTTCTCTCCTGTTACCCTCATTTATACAGATGCTGCTGCAATTAATGATGCCTCACATTTTTCTGAGGCTGTGTTCTTTGTCTTTTTTTTTTTTCTTCTTCTCCACAATGGACAATCTCTATCCAATTTACTTAAAGTTCTCCGATTGTTTCTTCTGCCAGGTCAAATCTATTGCTGAGTCCACTCTTTTGAATTTTTACTTCATATATCCTCATTAATATTCTGTATTTCAGTCTTAGTTTCCTTTAACTTAAGGCACAATTTTCTTTAGTTCTTTGTACATATTTATAAGAGTTTCATTGAAATGCATGTCTGCTAAATCCAATGTATGGAACCTCTCAAAAAGTATTATTGAATGCCATGCCCCCCAAGCCCTTGCACCTGCCTGCTGCACCAGCCCACCTGCTAGGTGGCAGGAAAAAGCACACTTCCCATGCTTGACCTGGGCTGCAGCCAAAAGAAGGTGAAATGAATAAGAGGAGCTTTGGAAAACTTTGGACACTGGTTCTGGAGGAAAAACTTGGAGGACTAGCAGACCAGATTCCAGGGAAGACTCAACCTCAGTGCTGTGGGAGAAATCTCATAAGCAGACTACTACTCTCCAAGAGGAATCAGCCAGAGGCAGCTCAACAACTGTCAGCAGTGGGCAGAGTGACTCAGTCAGCTAATTAAGGGAAGGACCCACCAAAGAGCAACACAACAAACAAAACCAAATACTACTAGAGAGTCCAAATAAGAAGTATAAAGGGCATCCCAAGAGCATCAAGTTAAGGAGACCAAGAAGTCTGCACCCTGAATCACACAGATTCTGACCACAGAAGGTCACACTACAAAGGCAGAAAATAAAAAAAAAGAAAAATCTAAGAAGCAGAAATAAACAAACACGACCAGCCACCCAAACAGGAACAACACCCTGCCCAAAAGAAAGGAGGAATTCCCAAAAGGAGAGATAGATGAAATAGAGGCAAGCAAACTATCAGACATGGAATTCAAAACAATAGTAATGAGGAAGCTCAATGAACTCAACAAACTCAAAGAAAACTACAAAGAACTCCAGATAGCCTGTAAGGAACTTACTGAGAACTACACCAGCATAAAAAATGACATAGAAACCATCAATAAGAAACAGGAAGAAATGAAGAATATAATTTTTGAAGTAAAGAACATAGTAGAAGCAATCAAAATCAGGCTAAATGAAGCAGAGGATTGGATCAATGAGTTAGAGAACAACATAGAAAAAAATTGCCGGACAATATTCCAAAATGAAAAAAGACTGAAAAAGAATAAAGGATGTTTAAGAGGGTTTAAGAGAACTGCAGGAAAACATGAAATGAAACAATATCCATATCATAGGAATACAAGAAGGAGACAAGGATCATGGGATAGAAAACCTGACTGAAAAAGTAATGACAGAAAACTTCCCTAACTTGATGAGAGAAAAAGTCATGCAAGTCCAGGAAGCACAGAGAGTTCCAATGAAGATGAACCCAAAAAGGCCCACTCTAAGGCATATCATAATTAAAATGACAACATTCAAGGACAAAGAGAGAATCATAAAAGCAGCAAGAGAGAAAGAGCTAATAACATAAAAGGGAGCTCCGATAAGACTATCAGCTGCCTTCTCAACAGAAACACAACAGGCGAGAAGGAAATGACAAAAAATATTTTAAGCAATGAAAAACAAGACCTACAACCAAGACTATTCTACCCAGCAAGGTTCTCTTTCAAAATGGAAGGTAAAATAAGGAGTGTTGCAGACAAAGGAAAATAAAAGAATACATCTCCACCAAACCAGCATTGCAAGAGATGCTAAAGGTAATGCTTTAAGAAAAAGAAGAAAAATAGAGAGGGAAATGAACATAGGTACAAAGGGAAATGAATAAACACCTGTCAATAATAACCTTAAATGTAAATGGATAAATGCTCCAATAAAAAAGCATATGCTAGCGGAATGGGTAGGAAAACATGACCCACATATATGCTGTCTACAAGAGACACACCTCAGAACAGAAAGAAGATTTGCACAGACTGAAAGTAAAGGGATGGAAAAAAGCATTCCAAGCAAATGGAAATGAAAGAGAAAAAAAATACTGGGTTAGCAATACTTATGTCAGACAAAATAGATTTCACAGCAAAGGCCATAAAAAGAGACAAAGAAGGGCATTTTATAATACTTAAGGGAACAATCCATCAAGAAGATATTACCCTGGTAAACATATATGCATCCAACATAGGAGCATCCAAATATATAAGGAAAATATTGGAAGACTACTAGAAGGATGTCAACAGTAACACATTCATAGGAGGGGATTTTAACACCCCATTGTCAACAATGGACAGATCTTCGAAGCAAAGGAACACCAAGGATATTGAGGCATTGAACAACATTCTAGATCAAATGAACTTAGTTGATATATATAGAACTTTTCACCCCAAAGAAGCAAAACATACATTCTTTTCAAGTGCACATGGAACATTTACAAAAATACCACATGGTAGGACACAAAACAAGCCTCAACACATTCAAGAAAATGTAAATTATATCAAGCATCTTCTCAGATCACAATGGCTTGAAACTAGAAATCAACCTAAAGGAAAAAAAACTCAGACATTCAAACTCATGGAAAATGAGTAACATGTTATTAAATAATGAATGGGTTAACAATGACATCAAGAAAGAAATCAAAAAGTTTTGGAAACAAATGATAACAAACACACAACAGCCAAAATTTATGCAACACAGCGAAAGCAGTCCTGAGAGGAAAGGTCATAGCAATACAGGACTACCTAAAGGGGGTAGAAGAATCTCTAATAAAAAATTTAACCCTACAGCTACAAGTACTAGAAGAACAACAAACAAAGCCCAGAGTAAGTAGAAGGAAGGAAATCATCAAGATCAGAGCAGAATTAAATGACATAGAGACTAAACAAACAATTCAAAAGATCTACAGAAGTAGGAGCTGGTTCTTTGAAAAGATAAACAAAATCAACAAGCTTTTAGCCAGGCTCAAGAAAAAAAGAGAGAGGACCCAAATAAATAAATCAGAAATGAAAGAGGAGAAATCACAACCAATATCACAGAAATACAAAGGATTGTAAGAAATTACTACAAACAACTGTATGGCAAGAAACTTGACAACCTAGATGAAATGGACAAATTTCTAGCAACATATAATTTTCCAAAAGTGAATCAGGAAGGAACAGAAAGCCAGAACAGACGGATAAAAAGAATGAAATTGAAGCAGTAATCGAAAAACTTCAGACACACAAAAGCCCTGGACGGGATGGCATCACAGGAGAAATTTCCAAAGCATTTAGGGAAGAACTAAAGGCTACCTTTCTCAAACTATTACCAAAAATTCAAGAAGAGGGAAGACTCCCAAACTTTCTATGAAGCCAGTATTGCCCTAATTCCAAAACCAGGTCAAGACCCAACAAAGTAAGAAAACTATAGGCCAATATCACTGATGAACATAGATGCTAAAATCCTCCACAAAATATTGGCAAACTGGATCTGGCAACACATTTAAAAGACTATACACCACGATCAAGTGGAATTCATCCCAGGAATGCAGGGATGACTTAATATTTGCAAATCAATAAATGTAATACACCACATAAACAAAATGAAAGACAAAAATCACATGATCATATTAACAGATGTTGTAAAAGCATTTGATGAAAACCAACACCCATTTATGATGAAAACACTCAGCAAAATGGGAACAGAGGGAGCATACCTCAACATAATAAAGGCTATATATGAGAAACCTGAAGCCAACATCATACTCAATGGACAAAAACTGAAAGCATTTTCCCTGAGATCAGGAACAAGATAAGGATGTCCACTCTCTTTATTCCTATTCAACGTAGTGTTGGAAGTTCTAACCACAGTAATCAGACAAGGAAAAGAAATAAAAGGCATACGAATTGGAAAAGAGGAAGTAAAACTGTCATTATTTGCAGGTGACATGATAGTGTACATAGAAAACCCTATAGACTCCACTAAAAATACTACTTGACCTAATAAGTGAATTTGGCAACATAGCAGGATATAAAGTAAATATTCAGAAATCGAAGGCATTTTTGTACAGCAACAATAAAATTTCAGAGATAGAAACTAGAAAAAAATATCCCATTTACTATAGCAACAAGAAAAATAAAGTACCTAGGAATAAATTTAACCAAAGAGGTAAAAGTCCTGTACTTGGAAAACTACGTAACACTGAAGAAAGAAATGGAGGAAGCTACAAATAAATGGAAGCATATACCATGTTCATGGATGGGAAGAATCAATATTAAAATTTCCATACTACCCAAAGCTATTTATAGATTCAACGTAATCCCTATTAAAACACCAATGACATATTTCACAGACCTAGAACAAATACTTCAAAAATTTATATGGAAACAAAAAAGACTCTGAATAGCCACAGCAATCTTGAGGAAGCAAAACACAGTAGAAGGAATCACAATACTTAATATCAAACTATACTACAAGGCCACTGTAATCAAAACAGTCTGGTACTGACATAAGAACAGACATATAGATCAATGGAACAGAATAGAGCCCAAAAATAAACCCCGGTCTTTATGGTCAACTAATATTTGACAAAGGGGGAAGGGACATAAAATGGAGTGAAAAGAGCCTCTTCAACAAATGGTGCTGGGAGAACTGGATGGGGACTTGCAAAAAAATGAAACTAGACCACCACATTACACCACACATTATAATAAACTCAAGATGGATAAAAGGCTTAAATGTAAGCCATGACACCATAAAAGTCCTAGAGGAAAACATAGGCAGGAGAATTTCAGATATCCCATGTAGCAATATTTTCACTGATATATCTCCTAAAGCAAGGGAAATAAAGGAAAAAATAAACAAATGGAACTACATCAAACTACAGAGTTTCTGCTCAGCAATAGAAAACATCAGCAAGATGAAAAGAGAACTGACCACATGGGAAAACATATTTGCCAATGATACCTCAGACAAGGAATTGATGTCCAAAATATATAAAGAATGTATACGACTCAACACCAAGAAGACAGACAACCCAATTAAAAAATGGGCAAAGGACCTGAACAAACACTTCTCCAAGGAGGACATACAGAGGGTTCATAGGCATATGAAAGAATGCTCAACATCACTAGCCATCAGAGAGATGCAAATATAAACCACGATGAGATACCATTTTACACCAGTCAGAATGGCCATCATCAACAAATCAACAAACAACAAATGCTAGTGAGGATGTGGAGAAACGGGAACCCTAGTGCACTGTTGGTGGGAATGCAGACTGGTGCAGCCACTATGGAAAACAGAATTTCCTCAAAAAACTAAAAATGGAACTCCCTTTTGAACCAGCAATTCCATTGCTAGGCTTATACCTGAAGAATCCTGAAGCCCAAATTCAAAAGAACTTATGCACCCCTATGTTCACAGCAGCACTGTTTACAATAGCCAAATGCTGGAAACAGCCTAAGTGCCCATCTGTAGATGAGTGGATTAAAAAACTGTGGTACATTTGCATGATGGAATGCTATGCAGCAGAAAGAAAGAAGGAACTCCTGCCATTTGCGATAACATGGATGGACTAGAGAGACTTATGCTTAGCAAAATAAGCCAGGCAATGAAAGACAAATACCATATGATATCATCTAATACAGGAAACTAATGAACAAAACAAACAAATGAGCTAAATTGAACCAGAGGCATGTAAACAAGGAACAGAGTAACAGTTATCAGGGCAGTAATGGGGAGGGAAAGAAGAGAGGTAAGTAGGGGAAGGGTTTA
Organism: Furipterus horrens; assembly: GCF_987537825.1. Classification (NCBI taxonomy): domain Eukaryota; kingdom Metazoa; phylum Chordata; class Mammalia; order Chiroptera; family Furipteridae; genus Furipterus; species Furipterus horrens. The sequence goes on along the minus strand of NW_028327182.1, from coordinate 20,628,110 downwards.
GTAAAGGAACTGGTATAAATAACGCATGGACATGGACAACGAGGTGGGGAGTGACTGTGGGAGAGGGGGTGGGCTGGTTGAGGGGTGGGCAATGGAGGAAAATGTGGGATAACTGTAATAGAAAAACAATAAAAATAAATAAAATTTAAAAAATAATAATGTGGCATAACCATAATGGAATTAAAACATGCAGAAAAGGAAAAACAAACAAACAAAAACAAAAGCAAACAAAAAAGTATTATCTACTGCCCAATTGTGTCTTCTTATGTATGAAACATTTTCCTGTTTCTCTGCATGTCTCATTTCTTCATAAAAATTAGATATTTTATATATTGTATTGCCTCTAGTTTCTGATTTTCAACCTGGGACTTGTTATCGTTTGATTCTTTCCTTTGTGTATTTCTTGGATTAGTTCCACGAAGCCTGTTTCTCCTGAAGTGTGCAATATCTGTTGCCAGTGCTTTGAACTATTTTCTCTCCTTAAAAATTTTTGTTCTTGGAATTCTAGAAGTTGGCTCTTGGGTCAGCATAGGGAAGCCTTCAGGCAATGACTGATTGGGGATTTTGCTTAAGCCTCCTGACCCAGTAAGACTTTCATCCTCGTCGTCGTCGGCAGCCGTCCGTCTCGAGAGACGATGGTGTAGCTTCTTAAGAGTCTATCTGCACAGACTTTCATCCATTTCAGGAAGATTTCAGATCTGCAAGGCTTTCAGACAGGGCTTTCAGACAGGGATTAACAGCTTCCCAATTGTTCCAGAAAGAGGCAATTTACTGTATCTGCATAGCCTTCCATACCAGGAGGGATGAGTGTGATCTCATCAAGGCCTTTTTGGCTCTCTTGTTTCCTCCTATCCTTCCTTAAGTTTCTGGTGGGACTCTTCTGTTTGCTACTACTATCCAAATACTTCTCTAATTGTTTGCCAGTATGATCGCTATTGGTGGGATAGTGCCTTTAGGCAGGAGTTCCTACACTGTTCCGAATTATCATTCCTCCTCAAGAAGTGCTATAGAGCTGCCAGTCCTCAAGACGTGCCTCCTCCCTTTTAGGAGAAGCTCTGTTAGCTGTTCCAGAGCTGAATTGGGGCAATAGATGGTTTGTTTCTCCCAGAGAGATTGCTTTGCCTTAAGTAACTTAGGACAATGGTAGTCATTCTTTTTGAGTTAACCTAACCTGGCATGGAACTTCTGCCCTATAAGCAGATGCTGGAGAGTTAGAGAAGTTGTTGGTGGGGACAATGGAAACCCTAAATCTCTTTGGCCTTTAGCTCATGGCTTGCCATGTCTGACAAGGATAGAGTTGGGGGCTGTACCCTCCTGGAATAGATGTTCTGAAACATAGATCTTGGGGAGGTAATGAGGGAGTCTTCTCCATAAAACCATTGCCTTACAACTAAGAGGTGGCAAAAGGAGGCAGAAGTGGGGAGAAGAGAGCCAACCTGTTCTTGGCTTTGCCCAGCCTAAGTAAACCTGCAACATTGAGAAGGATGTGGTGGTGTGTGTGGGTGTGTGTGTGTCAGGGTGGAGGGGGCGGGGTTTCTGAATCAAATGCCAAAGATTACCACTGTTCTTATTGAAACTGTAGTGTCTTTTGTTGGTTTTTTTATAAATGCTTCTCAATTTGTTGCCTGCCCTCAAGTCAATTTCCAAAGACTTTAAATAGTTGTTTGGTAATTTTCACCAGTTTTATGATTCTTTTTGCTAGAGAGCATCTATAAACTCACACATCCAAAGTCCCATCTTCTTTGTGCAGATTTCTACAGTTGATGTTTGATCCCAAGGCTGGAAGTTGGCACAATTATTTCTAAACTTCTTTCTTTGAAACTACTTGTTTCATTCTTGGCTTCTGCCATAACCTAAAAGGCTCACTGTAGCCTCTTCTTTTCCTGTGAAATTTCCTTTATGATAAAGTCATAAGGAGGAGCTTTTAGAATTAGAAACAAAACCTATCTTTCTTTTTTCAATACATTTTTTTTCCAAGAAGACTATTATACCTTTAACTAAAGTACAGTTTGACTTGAAACCTGAGCAGCAATGTTGTTACTTTAGTCCAGTACATAAATTTCTCCTAGAGCTGAGATGCTTTTATTCAACAAACGGGGAATCATAGGACATCATGATTTAAGGACAATTCAAATTTAAATATTAAATAATGATGGAAGCTTAGGTAAAATAATGGGCAGATTAATATTAGCTAAGAGAAAGTGGAAGATAATTTTGAAATAAACTGTGCCAGAAGTGAGTAGATGATTAACTTTTGATAACTTAGAACTATATGAATAATCGAACTCCTGACTCAGCTGGCCAGGCATCAACAGATGGATGACTCAGAAGTAATCATTAGAGAAAAAGTCACCAATGGTGAGATTGACTAATAGAAGTAAGGGTGACACATGTCAGGAATTGACAGGTCATCTGCTTTTAATGCCACTGTTTATATTAGTGATACTAGCATTTCCCTAGCCACTTAAAATAAAAAGAAAATGAGTTAAATGTTTTTATTATATAATATTTGAGGCATACCAGAGTATATATGTTCAGTAAGAGTCATACTTATAAACATTCATACAGCCACCACACTTAATAACAAAAATATTACCATTAGATTTCCATATACCTTTGGGCTATCCCCACAACTGAAGAGAGTCCTACATTTTATTATTTACTTATCTTTTATATAGTCTTTTTCTTTTTAACAGAAAAGGAAAGTTATGATGTGTAATTTTCTGTGACTTACATTGTTTAACTCAACAACATTGTTTTTAAAACATTCACCCATATTGTGAGGAGCTATGGTTTATTTTTTCAAAATTATTTTTTGAAATATTCACATATCATAAAATTTACCTGTTTAAAGTATATAGTTTCCTTGTTGGTTTCACAACCGTATGTATTTACTATCACCACTACCTAATTCCAGAACATTTTCATCACCACAGAAATAAGCTCATGCCCTTTAATGATCACCCAATTTCCTTCATCCTCCAGCCCTTGGCAAACACCCTCTGTCTCTGTGGATTTTCCTATTGAACTTTTCATATTTTGTCTGGCTTACTTTATTTACTACAAAATTTTCAAGGTTTACCCATATTGTAGCATTAGCCAGTACTTTATTTCTTCTATGGCTGAATGATTTTCCCTTGTTTGATGCACTGCAGTTTTTATCCATTCATTAGTTGACAGACATTTGGGTTGTTTTCACATTTTGGCTACTATGAATAATGCTTCTGTAAACAAGTTATAAACATTCATAAACAAGTTGTTTTTTGTATATAAGGGCATATGATTTTAATTCTCTTGGTATATACCTAGAAATGGAATTCCTAGATTATATGGCAACTCTGTTTTAAATTTTTGAGGAACTGGCAAAGCATTTTAGAAGGTGACTCTGACTTTTTATCCCACCAGCAATTCATGAAGATTCCAATTTCTTGACATCCTTGCCAATGCTAGATTTCCATTAAGAAAAAAAAATTATAGCTAACTTAGAGCATGTGAAATAAGGTCTCATTGGATTCCATTTGCAGTTCCCTAATGACAGTGACCATCTGTGTCCATGTGTTTATTTGTTACTTGTTATTTTTTTTGTTTTCTTTCTTTTTGAGAAACATCTCAAATGCTTTGCCCATTTAAAAATTGGATGATTTGCCTTTTTAATGGTGGATTGTAAATGCTCATATATGGTGGCTACAAGTCTCTTATCAGATACATAATTTGCAAATAAAACCCTCTCTGGATTTTATCTATTCACTTTCGTGCTAGTGTCCTCAAGTACACAAATGTTTTCAGCTTTGAAGTCCAGTTTCTCTTTTTTTTCTTTGATTGCTTCTGCTTTTGATGTCATATCTAAGAAGTTATTGACTAATCCAATGTCACAAAGATTTATGCCTGTATTTTATTCTGAGTTTTATATTTTTAGCTTTAAAATTTGTGGCTTTGATCCATTATTTTATGATCCTGAACTTTATTGTTTTTATTGTTGACACTATTACAGGTGTCCCCCACTCCCCCTCTACCCCCTCATATATGGTATGAGGTAGGGGGCCAAATTCATTCCCAGAACTGTCTATAGAAAAGATTATTCTTTCCCTATTGAATAGTGTAGGGGGTTAAATGGTGACCCCCCCCCAATATGTTCATATTTTAATCCACAGAACCTCTGAATATTACCTTATTTAGAAAAAGAATGTTTGAATATACAATTAAGGATCTTGAGATTATATTATCCTGGATTTTCCAGGTGGGTCCTATACAAGGTGAGGCAAAATTAGGTTTACAGCTCTGAGTACATGAAACAGAGTTTGTTCTCATATAATTATTTATTAATTATTGCATTATTTGCTGTATGAATAACTGGAAATCTACTCTTGCCCCACCCTGCATGAGAAACAGAAGAGAAGACACAGGCACACAGAGGAAAAGGCAATCTGAAGATGGTGGCAGAGACTGGAGTGATATAGCCACGAGCCGAGGAAGCCAGCAACCACCAGAAAGTGGAAGAGTCAAACAAAAGATTCTCCCTTCGAGTCTCCAAAAGGAGTTTTACCAAACTCAACCCAGGACTTATTTGGGTTCTTGTCTCCTTAAATAAAAGAATTTAGTTCAGAGACACTAATAATGAAAATATGATTTATTTTAGCTCTTCAGAGGAGAGGTAGCTGTTTATCTTGTGTTTTCTAGGGGTCTTATGCTTGTAGCCAGCTTCTAGGTTCCCCTTCATCCCTCCCCCAAACACCTGTTATATCTCCCAGCTGTGAGGAGAAGTATCAAGGGAAGTTCCCAGACCAAAGTGATTTAAGCTATGAATTCTCTGGTAGGAGAGGAGAGAGATAAACCATTTGTTTTCAAGTGTCCTTGGTTAGGGGAGATGAGGTCTTGCAATTACCCAGCTGGTTGTAAGTTGCTCTTAGTACTTGCCCTTGTTTAATTTTTATGCCTCAGTTTCCCCATTCCACTTGCCCAGAAATTTTCCTAGCTTCTTAATTATCTGTCAGGGGAATGAGACCCTGGTAAAACCTTGACTTCAGACTTTTGACCTCAAGAACTGTGAAAATATAAATTCCTGTTGTTTTAAGCCACTTGGTTTGTGATGATTTAATGCAGCAGCAACAGGAAAGTAATACAACTGGTCTTAGCACCCTTGTCAAAAAGCGATTGACCATAGATAGATGGATTTACTTCTGGATCCTCAATTTTAAATCTTAGATCTACAAATCTATCCTTATGCAAGTCCCACAGTCTCTTGATTACTAGAACTTTGTAGTAGGTGTCAAAACTGAAGTAAGAGTCTTTCAACTTTGTTCTATACTTTCAAGATTGTTTTGACTATTCTTGTTCCCTGCCAATTCCATATGAATTTTAGAATCATTCTGCCCATTTCTGCAAAGAGGCAGTAGGGCTTCATTAGAGATTGCATCAAACCTGTAGGTCAATTTGTGGAATGCTGCCATCTTTACAACATTAATCTTCCAAACCATGGACATAGGATGTCTCTCCATTTATTTTGGTCCTAATTTTTTCAACAACACTTTTTATTTTCAATGTGCATATCTTCTTCTGTTAAATCTAGCCCTAAGTACTTTACCCTTTTTAATGCTGTTATAAACAAACTTGTTTTCTTAAATTTCATTTTTGGTTCATTCATTGTCATAGAAAAATACTGATTTTTGTATATTAATCTTGTATACTAGAAGTTTTCATAACTTATTTATTAGCTTTAGTACATTCTTAGTGTCTGTGAATTCTTTGGAGGTTTCCATTTATAAGATCATGTCAACTACAAATAGACATAGTTTTGCTTCTTATCTGAAAGTATTTTTGCTTGCTTTCCTTCCTTTCTTCCTTCCCTTTTCTTTCTCTTTCTTCTTTCTTTTTTTTTTTCCTCCACTCCCCACTGGTTCCCTAGCTAGAACCTGCAGTACATTGTTGAATGGAAGTGGCTAAAGTGAGCATCCTTGCCTTGTTAAAATTAGGGGGGAAGCTTTCAGTCTTTTACTGTTAAGTATGATTTTCATTCACATTATGTTTTTGTTTTTTGTCAATACCCTTTATCAGTTGGAGGAATTTCCTTTCTATTACTAGTGTGAGTCTTTTCTGTCATTAAAAATATATTGGGAAACTCAGTTTTTGGAGATCCAAGATAGCAGAGGAGTAAATGGAAGCTACACTAACCTCTTCCTAGGACTAATCTGGAATTACAACTTAATTGTGGAGAAATCATCTGGAATAACCAACTGAACACTAGCTGTAGAAAAGTCTTATAACCACAGAGAGACAGAAAAGGCCACTACATCACTATGTGACTGGTAGGAAGTACAGAGATGTGAAAGGGCTGGCTGGGCTTCTGAATGGACTGAGAAACAGCTCAGCAGCCTGGGGTTCCCAGTGAGAAGGGCAGGGTCTAAACCCCAGCTAGGCTTCCCAGCCTACAGCAACAGAGTGGAAAGTAAAATAGCATCCAGCTGTGAAAAGCAAAAAGCCACAGGGATATTTGCCAGTCTGAAAGAAACAGCTGCAGAACAAAGCTCTTAAACAGATCACATATGAAAATATTTTGGCACCCACTACCCTTGGCTCAGGCAGAGGGCGGGCAGAGAGGACTGGAGACACTTGGGGAGAGTTTGGTGTGGTGACTTTGAGGAGAGAACTGAGGGAGCAGCCAACCAAGTTTCAGTGCTGACTCATTCCCCATACTGCAGACAGACCATTCCCCTCCATGTGGCGTCAGCCTGAGGGGAAGCAAAAGCCCCACCCTCAGGGCTTAAGCCTGATGGCTGATCACAGATTGAATAGATTAACAACTAAAGGAGACAGACAAAGGCAGTAGATCCCTGGAAGTCTCAAACAGGCTGCCTAGGCCCAGACTGGTACAGGATCTGACACCACAAGGGGCAGATCCAGGAAGTGCAGATCAATCTAATAAGCAGCAACAAACTAGAAGAGTTGCAAAAATGGGGAGACAGAGAAACAACCCCCCATTGAAAGGAAAGGAGAAATCTCCAGAAAGAGTGCTAAATGAAATAGAGGAGAGCAAACTATTAGACATGGAATTCAAAACATGGATTATAAAGAAGCTCAATGAGCTCAGTGAGCTCAAAGAAAACTATGAAGAACTCCAGGAAAACTATAAGAAACTTGCTGAGAATTACACTAGCATGAAGAAGGACATAGAAGCTATCAATAAGAGCCAGGAGGAAATGAAGGATACAATTTCTGAATTGAAGAACACAGTAGAAGGAATTAAAAGCAGGCTAGAGGAAGCAGAAGATCGGATCAGTGAGCTGGAGGACAACATAGAAAAAAATTACCAGGCAGTGTAACAAAACAAAGGAAGACTGAAAAAGAATGAAGAGGTTTTAAGCGAGCTACAGGACAATATGAAATGTAATAATACCCATATCATAGGAATACCAGAAGGAGAAGAAAAGGAGTAAGGGATAGAAAACCTGTTTGAAAAAATAATGACAGGAAACTTGCCTAGCTTGATGAGAGAAAAAGTCACCCAAGTCCAGGAAACACAGAGGGTCCCAATGAAGATGAACTCAGACAGGCCCACTCCAAGACACATCATAATTAAAATGGCAACATGCAAAGACAAAGAGAGAATCCTAAAGGCAGCAAGAGAGAAAAAGCTAATATACAAAGGCGCTCCGATAAGACTATCATCAGATTTCTCAACAGAAACACTACACGGCAGAAGGGAATGGCAAAAAATATTCCAAGCAATGAAAAACAAAGGCCTACAACCACAACTACTCTACCCAGCAAGACTCTAATTAAAAATGGAAGGTGAAATAAGGAGTTTCCCAGACAAAAGAAAGCTAAAATAATACATTTCCACCAAACCAGCATTGCAAGAGATGCTAAAGGATCCACTTTAAGAAGATGAATAAACAGAGAGACAGAGAGAAACACAAGTACAAAGGGGAAAAATAACAATGAATAAGTACCTATCAATAATAACCTTAAATGTAAATGGATTGAATGCACCAATCAAAAGACATAGGGTAGTTGAATAGATTAGAAAGCATGACCCATATATATGTTGCCTACAAGAAACCCACCTCAGAACAAAAGATCTACACAGACTGAAATGAAGGGATGGAAAAAAAAATATGTCAGCAAATGGACATGAAAAAAAAGTGGCGGTAGCAATACTTATATCAGACAAAATAGATTTCACAGCAAAGGCCATAAAAAGAGACAAAGAAGGACATTTTATAATACTTAAGGGAAAAATCCATCAAGATGATATAACCCTTGAAGACATACATGCACCCCACTTAGGAATACCCAAATATGTAAGGAAGATCTTGAAAGACTTCAAGAAGGATATAGAAAGCAACACACTCATAGTAGGGGACTTTAACACCTCATTGTCAACAAAGGACAAATCTTCAAAAAAAAGAAACACCAAGCATATGGAGGCATTGAGCAACACTCTAGATCAAATGAACTTAGTTGATATATATAGAACTTTTCACCCCAAAGAAGCAAAACATACATTCTTTTCAAGTGCACATGGAACATTCTCAAAGATAGGCCACATGGTAGGACACAAAACAAGCCTCAACAAATTCAAGAAAATGTAAATTATATCAAGCATCTTCTCAGATCACAATGGCTTGAAACTGGATATCAACCTCAAGGAAAAAACTCAAAAACATTCAAACTCATGGAGAATGAGTAACATGCTGTTAAATAATGAATGGGTTAACAACGACATCAAGGAAGAAGTCAAAAAGTTTCTGGAAACAAATGATAATGACCACACAACAACCCAAAACCTATGGGATATAGCAAAAGCAGTCCTGAGAGGAAAAATCATAGCAATACAGGCCTACCTAAAAGGGATAGGAGAATCTCTAATAAAAAAATCTAACCCTACAGCTACAAGAACTAGAGAAACAACAACAAACAAAGCCCAGACTAGTAGAAGAAAAGAAATCATCAAGATCAGAGCAGAATTAAATGACGTAGAAACTAAACAAACAATTCAAAAGATCAACAAAAGTAGGAGCTGGTTCTTTGAAAAGATAAACAAAACCGACAAGCCTTCAACCAGGCTCATCAAGAAAAAAAGAGAGAGGACCCAAAGAAACAAAATCAGAAATGAACGAGGAGAAATCAGAACTGATACCACAGAAATACAAAGGATTGTAAGAAATTACTACAAACAACTGAATGGCAAGAAACTTGACAACCTAGATGTAATGGACAAATTTCTGGTAACATATAACCTTCCAAAACTGAATCAATAAGAAGCAGAAAGCCTGAACAGACCAATAATAAAGAATGAAATTAAAGCAGTCATCAAAAACTACTGGCACACAAAAGCCTTGGACCAGATGGCTTCACAGGTGAATTTTACAAAACATTTACAAAAGAACTAATTTCTATCCTCCTCAAACTATTCCAAAAAATCAAGAAGGAAGACTCCCAAACTCATTGTATTAAGCCAGTATTACCCTAATTCCAAAACCAGGTCAAGACACAACAAAGTAAGAAAACTACAGGGCAATATTACTGATGAACATAGATGCTAAAATCCTCCACAAAATATTGGCAAACTGGATCTGGCAACACATTTAAAAGACTATACACCACGATCAAGTGGAATTCATCCCAGGAATGCAGGGATGACTTAATATTTGCAAATCAATAAATGTAATACACCACATAAACAAAATGAAAGACAAAAATCACATGATCATATTAACAGATGCTGTAAAAGCATTTGATGAAAAACAACACCCATTTATGATGAAAACACTCAGCAAAATGGGAACGGAGGGAGCATACCTCAACATAATAAAGGCTATATATGAGAAACCTGAAGCCAACATCATACTCAATGGACAAAAACTGAGAGCATTTCTCCTGAGATCAAGAATAAGACAAGATGTCCACTCTTTCCACTCCTATTCAACATAGTCTTGGAAGTTCTAGCCAAAGCAATCAGACAATAAAAAGAAATAAAAGGCATATGAGTTGGAAAAGAGGAAGTAAAACTGTCATTATTTGCAGATGACATGATAGTGTACATAGAAAACCCTATAGACTCCACTAAAAAACTACTTGACTTAAGTGAATTTGGCAAAATAGCAGGGTACAAAGTCAATATTCAGAAATCGAAGGCATTTTTGTACACCAACAATAAAATATCAGAGATAGAAACTAGAAAAAAATCCCATTTACTATAGCAACAAGAAAAATAAAGTACGTAGTAATAAACTTAACCAAGGAGGTAAAAGAACTGTGTTTGGAAAACTATATAACACTAAAAGACCTGTACTTGGAAAACTACATAACACTAAAGAAAGAAATGAAGGAAGCTACAAATAAATGGAAACATATACCATACTCATGGATGAGAAGAATCAATATCATTAAAATGGCCATACTACCCAAAGCTATTTATAGATTCAACGTAATCCCTATTAAAATACCAATGACATATTTCACAGACCTAGAACAAATACTTCAAAAATTTATATGGAAATAAAAAAGACTTCAAAAATTTATATGGAAACAAAAAAGACTCCAAATAGTCACAGAAATCTTGAGACAGAAGAACACAGTAGGAGGAATCACAATACCTAATACCAAACTATACTACAAGGCCACTGTAATCAAAACAGTCTGGTACTGGCATAAAAACAGACATATAGATCAATGGAACAGAATAGAGAGCCCAGAAATAAACCCAGGTCTATATGGTCAACTAATATTCGACAAAGGGGGAAGGGACATAAAATGGAGTGAAAAGAGCCTCTTCAACAAATGGTGCTGGGAGAACTAGAGAGGGACATGCAAAAAAAATGAAACTAGACCACAACTTACACCATACACCAGAATAAACTCGAGATGGATAAAAGTCTTAAATGTAAGCCATGCTACCATAGAAGCCCTAGAGGAACAAAGGCAGGAAAATTTCAGATATCCCACATAGCAATATTCTCACCAATATATTTCCTAAGGCAAGGGAAATAAAGGAAAAAATAAACAAATGGACTACATCAAACTACAGAGTTTCTGCTCAGCAATAGAAAACATCAGCAAGATGAAGAGGGAACCAACTATATGGGAAAATATATTCGCCAATGACATCTCAAACAAGGGATTGATCTCCAAAATATATAAGAACTTATATGACTCAACACCAAGAAGACAGACAACACGATTAAAAAATAGGCAAAGGACCTGAACAAACACTTCTTCAAGAGGACATACAGAGGGCCCATAGGCATATGAAAGAATGCTCAACATCACAAGCCATCAGAGAGATGCAAATAAAAACCACAACAAGATACCACTTCACATTGGTCAGAATGGCCATAATCAACAAATCAACAAACAACATGTGCTGGTGAGGATGTGGCGAAAAGGGAACCCTAGTGCACTGTTGGTGGGAATGCAGAATAGCGCAGCCACTATGGAAAACAGTATGGAATTATCTCAAAAAACTAAAAATGGAACTGCCTTTTGAACCAGCAATTCCATTGCTAGGCTTACACCTGAAGAATCCTGAAACCCCAATTCCAAAAAATTATGCACCCCTATGTTCATAGCATCACTATTAACGATAGCCAAGTGCTGGAAACAACTTAAGTTCCCACCAGTAGATGAGTGAATTAAAAAATTGTGGTACATTTACACAATGGAATACTATGCAGCAGAAAGAAAGAAGGAACTTCTACCATTTGTGACAACATGGATGGAATTAGACAGACTTATGCTTAGCGAAATAAGCCAGGCAATGAAAGACAAATACCATATGATATCACCTAATACAGGAGACTAATGAACAACACAAACAAATGAGCTAAATTGAACCAGAGGTACGAAAACAAGGAGCAGACTAACAGTGACAAGGGGGGAGGGGGTGGAAGAGAAGGGGGCTAAGAAGGGAAGAGTCTAATCAAAGAACGTGTATAAATGACCCATGCACATGGACAATGGGGTGATGATTGACTGTTGGAGAAGGAGTGGGCAGGGTGTTGGGAAGCAATGGGAAAAAAATGTTTTTATAAAAGAAAAATACCTCAAATATATAGTGGATTTTGTCAAATGCTTTTTCTATAGCTATTGAGATGTCATGTGTCCCTCCACTTTTATTCTGCTAATATGTGGTATTCTGATTTTTTGTATGCTGACCCAACCAGCATTCCTGTAAATACCACCTGGTCATGATGAATCTTCTTTTTAAAATGCTGCTGGATTTGGTTTCTAGCGCTTTGCTGAGGATTTTACCTATACTTATTAGGTGTATTAGTATGTAGTTTTGTTGTGATGTCTTGGCTTGGTTTGTATTTGGGTAATGCTGGCCTTACAAAAGGACTGAGGAAGTATTCTCATCTCTTTAATCATTTAGAACTGTTTTTAAGATACCAGTGACAAGTTCTCCTAATACATTTGGTAGAATTTATCAGTGAAGCCAACTAGGCTTGAATTTTTCTATGTTGGAAATTTTTTTAGTGTTAACTCAACCTCTCAATCTTTATCCTTGTCAGAGGTCTATGCAGATTTTCTGTTTATTCTTGAGTCAATTTCAGTAATTTGTATTGTCTTAGAATTTATCCGTTATATCTAGAATATCTAATTTGCTGACATTTAATAGTTTTTCCTATTCCCCTATATATTTTTTTCTTGTAAGGTCACTTTTTTTCCTGTAGTATCACCCATTTCTTTTCTGTTTTTAGTAATTTGAGACTTCTTGCTTTTCTTTCTTTGTCAGTCTTAAGTATATCAGTGTCAGTTTTGTTTTTGAGAGAGGGCAGATGTAAGTTAATCAAGATACTGGCATATGCCCCTTAGCTTTATTGAAATGTATTTTACACATAATATTTTGTAAGTTCAAGGTGTATATAACATGATGATTAGATAGATACATACACATTGTGAAATGATTACCACAGTAAGGTTAATTAACACATCCATTACCTCACAGTTATTTTTTTTTAATTGAGAGTATTTAAGTTCTATTTTTCTTAGTTTTCAAGCATGTAATATAGTATTGTTAAGTATAGTCACCATGCTGTGCATTCAGTTCATAGATTTGTTCATCTAAACACTACAAGTTTGTGTCCTTTGTGCTGGATATCTGGTTGAGCCATGTTGGACCATTCAAACCACCCACCAGCTGAATAAGAGGTAAAGGGACCCCTTTTGCTGTGTCATGGGGCAGAAGAATCTCTCAACCAAGTGTTTTCCAATTCTTGACCCACAAAATTGTGAGATATAACAATAATTGTTGGTTTAGGCTACTAAGTTTTGAGGGGGTTAGTTATGCAGCAATAGATGATGGCAGCAGAATCTTATAAATACAATTGTTTATGTGCAAAATTAAACACATGCAAGTATATGTACTGTAGTACCTAAGCAATTTAAACATCCTGCAATAGGTGACTAGTTAAATAAATTATGGCACAGATATTCATTGGAAAACATATGTGATAGTAAAAACAGATTGAGGAATTTTTTGTACACTAATATAGAAATATCTGAGATCTTTAGTGAAGAAAGAAAAATGCAGAACAGTATGTTCAATATGCAGCTGCTTCTGTAAACAGTGGGGCAGGAAGTATATACATGTTTGTGTGTGACTTTCTGAAAAGGGAGGAAAATTCACTCATTCATATTAGTTGCAACTGTTTGCTTCCTTTCAGTTGCAGCCTTGATCTTATTCCTCTGCTGAAAACTCTTTCAATATTTGCATTTCTTTCAAGATAAACCCTGAAGTTCCTATATATGACATTTGAGGTTTGTTTTAGTTTGACCTAAATCTAATTCTCCATCCTGATCTCCCATCACTCATCGCTCCCAACATTTTATCTTGTGGCAATACTCAAATATTTAGTTCTTCGAAAGCACAGTAATGTGATACACTTCATGATTTGGTGTATGCTACTCCCACTACTCGAAATTACTTTCTTCTTTCCCCTTTTCTCCTCAGGCATCTCCTGGTGAACTTCATTTGAGCCTCTCTAATATTATTCTGATTTCATCGACCATCTACCTATTGGAATGAATCACTTATCCTTTTGTACATGTATAGACTATTTTTTGCAATTCTGACAAGTGTTTATATGTGTGTGAGTGTGTGTGTGTGTGTGTGTGTTTTAGAAACCTTTTCAAATGTACACACCTATCTTCACTATTAGGTTGGGATCTCATTGAAGGAAGAAATGTGTCCCAGTTTCAAACTCAGCCCCTGGATGGTAAATTCTCAGAAACTGATTTCTAATGCCACTGAAGGGTTGTTATATGTATAGCCTGGCATATTTGGTCTTATTTTAGATATTTTATATTTAATACAGAAACATTATCAGAACTAGTATTTTCTAGTGGTAGCATTACTAAAGTAATATATATATATACAGACACAGAACTATACATGTATATGAGAGGGGACCCCCAAAAAGAAAATTTATTTATAAAAAATTGTGTATTTATTCTTACATGTTTAAACTTCCATCACCTTCAAAGTACTCTCCATTGATGCAATACACCTAGTGATCGTTTTTTTTTTCCACCTCTCAAAGCAGTTCTTGAACTCATCAATTTTGATGCCTTTTAGTGCTTCTGCTATTTGTTTCACCTCTTCCACATCAGCAAAATCTTTCCCTTTGAGAATTTTTTTTCATCTGGAGAAACAAAGAAAAGTCTCCCAGGGTGAGATCAGGTGAATAGGTAGGGTGGGGCATGGGTGCCATTCTGGTCAAAAACTGCTGACCACGCAGCGCACTGTGGGCAGGTGCATTCATAAATCACCCATCATGAAATGGGCAAATGTGTTGAAAGACTTCAAAAAAAAATTCACTGAAGATGAATGCAGACTCCCATAACAACACCAACTAGTACAGTGATACAAATGGGTTCCGAGAACATTCACCTAGCAGGGAAGCTTGTTCTACAAGGGGTCTGCCCTCTAGAAGATAGTTCCGTTTTTGTTTTTTGTTTTTTAATTTTCCTTCAGACACTTCAAATACAGTTTTCCCCAGGCAGGTTTTTTTCTTTAGACAAGATGACAAAGTAAAAATATATAATGCAGCTTCTTGGCAATATAGCTAGAATTCAAAACAATAATAAAAGGAGGTTTATAAAGAAGAAAAATGATGAAAAAGTATTTTCTCAATTATTTTACTGCCATAATAAGCAATTGAAATGTCCATTTCTATGTGTTTACATGGCAATAAGTAAGTCCTGATATTTTTCTCCTCCAGAAAGATCATGTAGATGTCATTTGTTGCTGAGTAACTATGAGGCAAGGGAACAGTTTACTTAATTTATAGGAAAGATATATTACGCATTTGTATATCACGCCTGGATGAAAAGATTTAGAGGGAAAGTTATCTTCCTGCAAAATCCCTTGATACTCGCCTACAGTGTCATTTGAATACTTGAAGTGTGGAAGAGTAGATGTTCTAAACCTGTTCGTATTCTCTTAGTGACAAGCGAATGCTTTTTACAGCTTGTATTTGCTGTGGGCTTCATGTGGAGAGATTCAGCTGTTCCTGAGAAGCAATTGGATAACAATGGGAACAGCAAACCAGATTGTACATGTATGGGGGGCTCTGAGCCCCACACTTTCCTCTGAGCATGTTTTAGAACTTGGGAATGTATGACGTGGAGTCTGCCCTATGTTATGTTAATTCCCATGTCATTATACTTTAAGAATTTAAATAGCACTGCTTTGCTTTTATGCATTTAATCAATTAGAGCCATGAATCATTTAAATGCCTGGATGCTCATAAATTCAGCTTTGCTCAAACCAAAGCAAAAGTTTAGACATTTTGATGTTGTTCTTATGAAGCCCGTGAGCACCTAAAAGTGTTTTTATTTTTAAGCCAACACTTGGTGGCTGCTTGACAAACACATATATCATTCTAATTCTATTGTTATTTGGTACTTCGTGCAAACAGAAGTGTACACATGTATATGTTTTCCTTTTTAAAAATGTTTCCACACATGATGGTATACTATACACATTGTTTGTTCTAAGCTTGCATTTTTCACTTATTCATCTTTGACACTGTTTCACAACCAATTCAGTTTTTTTAAACAACTACAGAACATTTCATTATCTAAGGTTACCTGAGTTTAATGCATCTTATGAAATGAAAAGTTAGATCGTTTCAAGTCTTATTACTAACAATATTATAAATATCCCCATAAATATTTTTATAACATGTTTAGGTATAATTGTGTGATAAATTTCTAAAAGTGGAAGTTTAGGTTCTAAGGGGCGTAGGTTACAGTCGTCTGTATGGAGAAGCACATGCAGGTTATGATTCTTACAGTAGCTTGATTACCTCAAAAGAACTTCACACGGGCACAGTACTGTAAACCTCCCTTTGCCCACCCCGGTGTGGTACCTTAGCTCAGGCTGCTCTAGCCAAATACCACAAACTGGGTGGCTTACCAACAGGAATTTATTATATTCTCACAGTTCTAGAGATCAGGGCACCAGCATGGTGTGCCCTAGTAAGAGCCGCCTTCTGGGTTGCAGATAACCGACGCCTCGTGTGTCCTCCCAGAGGGGAGAGCAGAGAGCTGGAGAAGCCTTCCGATCTCTACTCTAAGGTCACTAATCTCGTTCATGAGTGCTTCTCTGACCCGTTGACCTGAACACCTCCTAAAGGATCACCTACTATATTGAGGACTAGGATTTCAACATAGGAATTTTGGGAGGGGACACAAACATTCAGTTTCTAACATAAAACATACTTAATTCCCCATATCTTTGTAAGTCATCTATTGACTTTGTTTGAGAAATGACAAAATTATTATATTGCTACATCATCTCCTCCATATCCCCAACACTTGGTTTTTAGTTGATATATTTCTTTGATCTTAGTTTTATACCTTTAAAAATATTTACATTGTATCTTCATTTGGCTTATATACTCTTAATGGACCCAAGTATAAAATCAAGCATGTCTGCCTACTTAAAATTAACTCCTCCTTTTACCTTTCTCTTTCCAATTTTTGCTCAGTTTATCATATTTACAATCAATACTGTAACCATAATCCTGACATTTATTTTAATTTTAGTCTTTACACTTGAAAGGAGTCAACAGCACCCATGGCTGTTTCATTCGTAAAAGGTTTTCTATCCCCACATTTAATGAAATTTTTAAGTTTTTTTTCAAGAAGAGTTCATGGGAACTCTATTTTTCAATTGCATTGATTTTTCAAATGAGAGAAGTTAAACTATTTCCCCTTGAGGACTCTTGGAGTGTTCTTCCATTGTTTTCTGGCACTGAATATTGCTATGAAGTCATAGGTTAGCCGGATTTCCTCACCTTAAAGGAACGTTAATCTTTTTGTCTAAGTGTCTATTTTATCTTATTTCAATAACTTTATTTGGGTATTGTGGTAGTGAGTTGTCAATGTCTCTGAGAAAATGTCTTTTTATGTTTATAGATTTAAATTTTTTAATAGCAAGGTTTTTAATTTTATCTGTATATAGTTTTATATCTATAGTTGTTCTGCAGTATCTGCAGGAAATTTGTTCCAAGACCCTCTTTGGATACCAAAATATGTA
This sequence comes from Furipterus horrens, assembly GCF_987537825.1. NCBI lineage: Eukaryota > Metazoa > Chordata > Mammalia > Chiroptera > Furipteridae > Furipterus > Furipterus horrens. The sequence continues at coordinate 20,610,565 of NW_028327182.1, read as the reverse complement.
GATACTCAAGTTCCTTATATAAAATGCTATAATATTTGCATATAACCTGTATTTGTACATAGACTGCAACTGGGTATGCCTACACATCACTTCCTTCATGGGAGTTCAGAATTGTGCTTGGCATGTGACAAATTAAATTTTGCCTTTTGGAACTCAATGGGATTTAAAAAACTATTTTCAATCTATGGAAAGCTGACTGTATTTTAATTCTTTTCTTTGGTATAGTGAATGCATATATTGGATATTCTTATGACTTTTATGTCTGTTATTTTTTCCTATAAAATTTTAACTTTCTTTAAAATTTTTACTTTTTTTTTTTTCCTCTGCCTGTAGTTGATGATTTTTACTGTGTTTTCACAGGGTCTAGTTCCTTCTTGGTCTTTTTTCAATGTACCAACTTTCTGTTACTGTGACTAAAAAGGTTTTATTTTTCTCTGAAAGCTAATGTTGTATCTCCTATTATAGCTTTCCTGAGCTTTTATATTCCTGCTTTGAGCTATTGCCTCTTACTAACTATGTAAACTTGTAATTTTTCAATGCTCCTAATTGTCTAGCTTACAAATAGGGTAATAATGGTTCTACTGTATAGGGATGTTGTGAGAATTAAATGAGTTAATTTATTTAAAGCACTTAGAATAGTGCCTTATACATCGTAAGCACCTTATAAGTGCTTGTTATTATATTTGTGGTTTTATTTTATAGAAGCAACCCCTTCTTTCAGTTTTTATTTTTATAATTCATACAGATATGTTGTCCCAATTTTTATCTGCATTGTGGAAACATTTTTCTGGGTAGTGTTTTTTGTTTTCCGATCTAACAGCTGGCTCTTGGGAAGCATACCTACTAACAAGCAATAAGTTAGATAAATCATTAATTAAGTGGCCTACTGAAGGAAAATGTGAGCAAAAGTTAAAATGAAAAACCAGGAAGTAAAAGTATAAAATAAACTGGAGACTCATAAAATAATACTTTGTAAAATTCTATACAAATGTACGTGAAAGAATTTATGCAATGTAGAATTACCTGTAAAAATGTATCTTTATCTAAATGAGAGCTGGAAGAGAGGAAAAACCTAAACAGAGTAATAATAATGAAAGAAATTGATAAAATCAGGCTCCACATGATTTCATAGGTAAATATTTGTACCCTCAGAGAACAGGTTATTCTTACTCTTTTATGTTGTGAATAGCATAGTGAAGGAAAGGCCTTAGGTTTCTTCCTTTTTATAGGGCCAGTATTGCTTTAATATCTAAACCTGAAAAGAACATACTTTTACTCATCAATACAAACATACATTTGTTAACATACCAGTTACAATAGCAACTAAATCTACCACCACCACCACAAGGGTGACCCCAGAAAAAACAGGTGATGGCTGAACTTGGCCTGTACCATCCTGGAAACCCCAGAGCCTGTGTACCCAGTAGACAGCTACAGACTACATTGGAGCACCACCACCCTGCCCCTACACAGCTGATACTCCATGGAGGGCAGAGGTTGGTAGTCAGTGGTCACAGCCAATCCTTTCAACTGACTGGCCTGCGTAAATCCCTCCCATTGGCCTGCCAACAGCAATCAAACCTCAACTACAAGAGGAGAGTGTACTTAGCCTACACTAGGGCACACCTCAAGTACCCAGCTTGGGTAACTGAGAGGCTGTGCCACTGGACCCTACAGGATACCCACTACATTAGGCCACACCACTAAGACAGGGAGTCATGGCAGCACTCTACCTACTACATCAAAACAAACACAAGGAGGCTGCCAGAATGAAGAGACAAAGAAACATGGCCCAGGTGAAAGACCAGATCAAAACTCCAGAAAAAGAACTAAACAAAATGGAGGAGGTACGTAATCTATCAGATACAGACTTCAAAGTTGGCTATAAGGATGCTCAAGGAACTTAGTGAGGATCTCAACAGCATAAAGAAGATTCAGTCAGAATGAAGGATATACTAATTGAAATAAAGAACAACTTACAGGGAGACAACAGCAGAGTGGATGAACCCAAGAATCAAATCAATGAGTTGGAACATAAGGAAGCAAAAAACAAATCAGAACAACGAGAGAAAAAAAGAATCCAAAAAAAATGAGGATAGTGTAAGGGTAGTGTTGGAACTTCAAGTGTTCCAACATTCACATCATAGGGGTGCCAGAAAGAGAAGAGAAAGAGCAAGAAATTGGAAATTTATTTGAAAAAATAAGAAAGAAAACTTCCTTAATTTGGTAAAGGAAATAGACATGCATAGGATGCACAGAGAGTTCCAAACAAGATGGATGCAAAGAGGACCACACCAAGTCACATCATAATTAAAATGCCAAATGTTAAAGATAAAGAGAGACTCTTAAAAGAAGGAAGAGAAAAGAAGTTAATTGCCTACAGGGGAGTTCCTATAAGACTGTCAGCTGATTTCTCAAAAGAAACTTTGCAGGCTGGAAGGGATTGTCAAGAAATATTCAAAATTATGTAAAACAGAGTTCTACAGCCAAGATAGCTCTATCCTGAAAAACTGTCATTTAGAACTGAAGGGCAGATAAAGAGCTTCCCAGGCAAAGAAAAGAAAAAAAAGGAAATCTAAAAGAGTTTATCATCACCAAATCATTATTATATTAATTGTTAAAGGGAATTATTTTTAAAAAAATCAAAACTATGAACAATAAAATGGCAATAAATACATATCTATCAACAATTGAATCTAAAAAACAAACTAAGCAAATAAGAACAGAGACAGAATCATGCAGAGAGCATTTTGATGGTTACCAGATAGGAGAGGGGTGTATGTGGGGGATGGGTGAAGAGGTGAGGGGATTAAGAACTACAAATAGGTAGTTACAGAGTAGCCATGGGGATGTAAAGTACAGTATAGGAAATGGAGTAGCCAAAGAACTTATGCATGAACATGAACAATGGTGTAGGAATTGCCTGAGGCAGTGGAGGTGCTGGGTGGAGGGGAGCAAAAGAGAAAAATGTCAGACAACTGTAATAACGTTAATAAAATATAATTTAAAAAAATAAAAGCCTTGCTTCTGGAAGAGAAAAAAAATCTTTAAAATTACAGAATAATCTATATTTTCAATGAAGATATAATTGCCATATTACATTGTTTTGGTTTTAGGTGTGCAACGTAATGATTGACATATGTATATATTGTGAAGTGATCACCACAATTTTTTAACATCCATCACTACATAAAGTTATATTTTTTCTTGTAATAAGAACTTTCAAGATCTACTTTCTTAGCAACTGTCAAAAATATAAAACAGTATTGTTAATTATAGTCTACATGCTGTGCCTTAAATCCCCAGGACTTATTTATGCTATAATGGAAGTTGGTGCCTTCACCCATCTTCCCCCGCTTCTGCCTCTGGCAACCTCTCATAGGTTTGCTATATCTATGAGTTCGTTCAGTGGGTTTTGTGTGTTTTAGATTCCACATACAATTGAGATCCTATGATACTTGTTCTTCTCTGTCTCATTTTACTCGTACTTTCTTAGCATAATACCTCAAGGTCCATCCATGTTGTAGCAAATGGCAAGATTTCCTTCTTTTTATGGCTGAATAATATTCCATTGTATATATACCACATTTTCTTTATCCATTCACTTATGGATGGCACTTAAGTTGTTTCCATGTCTTGACTATAGTAAATAATGCTGCAATGAACATGGGATTGCAGATACCACTTGGAAATAATGATTTCATTTCCTTTGGATATCTGTCCAGAAGTGAAATTGCTGGATCATATGGTAGTTCTATCTAATTTTTTGAGGAACCTCCACACACTTTGTTTTTTATGGTGGCTGCTCTACAGAATAATCTTAAGTACACAATTCATCATACTTTAAAAGAATAATGCAGCACCAAAAAAAAAAAAAAAAAAAAAAAATGCGGTTTATACCAGGAGTACAATGATGTTTTAATATTAGAAGTTATGCTAATATAATAAATCACCATATTAATCAAGTAAAAGCATATAATTATTTCAAGAGATTCTCCCAAAAGTATTTGATGGAACAATTTCTATTCTGCCTAAAACTTGTAGAAACAATCAAATATGTCTCCCTGATGTGTGTGTATTACACATCACAGATGCACCCACACACATATATGTGGATATATATGTATGTATACCTTCTCTATATTTATATGGAGGTATATATTAATCAAAATCCTTTATACTTATGGCAGATTGATAGATGACTTTCCTATGGAATTATGACAAGTTAAATATGCCTTCATGGCTTATAAAATGTTATATTTCTCTGGAATTATGACCTGATGTAACTGGACAAGAATGAAATAAGTAATATTGCCAGAGAGTTAAGTGAAAAAAACACCATTTTATGCAAGTAATATTTTTGAAAATTGAGGCACATCAACTAAAAATCTATTAGAAAGAAGAGAACACAATAATAGTGCTAGTCACAAATAAACATACACATACCCCATACAAATTATGTAATATATAAACAAAATTGCAATAAAAACACCCAAGAAAAACCTGAACAAGTGAAGTTTAAATTCTACATAAAGAAAACCTTGGGCATTCATCCATATATATTAAATAATTAGAAAAACACACTTTGTTCTTAGAAGATTGAATACTATGAAAATTGAACAGGCAATTTTCAATTTTATTTATAAGTTAAATGAGCCCTCAGCTAAAAGATTACAAGATTAAAAAACATGAGAAAATTACACAAATTATATTTGCAAAAACAAAATGTAAGACTGGCTGTGTTATGTGTAACTTACTATTGAGTCAGCTCTGACTCCTGGTGCCTCTCTGACTGAGTGATGCCCACAATGTCCTGTCCTCAGCAGCCCTGCTCAGCTCCCACAGATGCATACTTATTACTTGTTTTATGGAGTCAATCTATCTCATATTTGGTTTTCCTCTTGTCCTGCTTCCTTGTAGCATTATTGTCTTTTTCCAAAGAACCTGCCTTCTCATAACGTGCCCAAGGTACGACAGCTTCAGTTTTGTTATTTGTGCCTTCAGCTTAATTTGATTTAGGACCCACTTGCTATGAAAGTTCTCAGAAGGAAAATAATGAGAGACCAATAGAAATAATTATAATGCTAATATAATTAATTAAAACTTTTTTTTATACTATAGAATTCGTCGGCAGCCGTCCGTCTCGAGAGACGATGGTGTAGCTTCTTAAGAGTCTATCTGCACCGCCGAGAATGGCTGTGCAGTCCGACTCGGGAGTGACATGGTATCTGTCTCCTCCCGTGTTGAATCGACATCTTGCGATGACGCTGAAGCTACAGAGCCTGGGCAGGGTAATAATATGGAGGGTCTGCTGTTGCCCATGCAGCAGACCCCCCCTCTCTTCGCAGCTGAAGGGTCCAAGGGAAAGACGGAGTCGATACAGCTTGGGTTCAGGTGCGCCGCAGGAGTTGCCGGTGTTGACTACAACGTCAAACCGCCTTAGGGACTCCGGCTCCGGATTTTCTGTCGGGGTTTACTCCCTTAGCCTTTCCCCTGAAGAGGTATGCCACAAGGCAGCGGAGGTTTTTTGGAGTCAGAGTTTTCCTTCTCTGATTACTATAGAATATATAGGCATATATAAAGAAATCAGGACTTGTTATTTCAGAAGTAGAATCAAACATAATTTAATTTATGGTAAAGAATTAATGAGAAAATTACCCACCCACCCCCACACAATTTACTCTGTGCCTGTCCATATTATGTTTCACTCCCCACCCCCCTTACCTGAATTATCATATGTTATGGTGATCATTTTTTAAAGTAATGCTTACTTTAACACTGATTTAAATTCCCTCAGCAATAAACTTAATGTATATTTTCTCATTTTATCACATCATTAAAGCATTAATATTTTCTACTGCACAGAGGCTGAGATGAGCAGGAAAAGGAGACAGGGGACCAACTGGAAACTAGGGAGCCAGCCTCTTTGAAACGGGTGGAAAATAATAACTACAGATGTACATACTTATTTTCACTTCTAAATTTTCTAAGCTAACTATTCTCAGGATTTATTTCTAGAAATAAGAGAATACTTAAAAAAATTCTTACTTTTGTTTTGAGGATTGTTTTAGTCATTAAATTAAGCTCATATGCACATACTAAATTTTGTGTGAAATCTCAATGAAATCTATGTTAACTTATTCACTAATCATAAGATAAAATTGCTGGAATAATTATATAAATCATAGTTTAGTAAAGCTTAATTGAAGATATAGCTTAAGTAATTGTGACATATTGCAATACTAATAAACTAGAAAGTTTTAATAATACAATGACAGAAACTTACTAGGTAGAGTAGTTTAGTTTTACAGATATTTTAGCTAAATTCATAAATAGGTTACATCACTTTCAGATGGTTTTTTTTTTTTTTTTTTGGCTTCATATTAACCTTTCCAAGTGAATTTCTGCCATGGGTATAGTATATTCATAAAGATGGCTTTTATTGACAACCTAAAGCAGGTGTCAACATGCCCTTTGGGTTTTTTCATAAATCCAATTTTTAGATCTGATGTCAATAGTTGTTTAGAAATAAATTGAGAGAAAGATTGACTAAACGTCATAGGTTGAATAACCATAGGGACTTAGGTTTAGGGGCCTGGCGGGGGGGATGGGGGGACAATGCGACTCATTGAATTATAACCTTAAGGAGAATTAAACCATTCCTTCTTTCGTATTCTCCTGCCAGTCAAAGGCATGCTCTGTAGTCCAGATGGCATCCCAGAGTGAAATTGTTGTTTGCTTCCAATGTGATTCTTCCCTGATCTTTTAAATCATTCCTGGGCCCATGCACTGTGTGGTAACAAGTAGAAAAGTAAGCTATGTTGAAATGGTGACAAAAGATTGTTCTTGGTTTCTCCAGATCATTGGCTTATATATTTATGTTTATTACAATTTCCTTACACAGATCCTTTAGGGAAAAAAATGGATCAAATAATGAGCAAAAATCAGATATTTTAGCTAATTATGAGTTAGGTCTTACTATATAATTTTTTAGGAAGAAACCCATTATTTATAAAGTTATTATTACTGACCCTGGAATGTCGGGACCTGGAATAGCTTTCTTCAAGCTGCAATTCAATATATGAACCTCAGACAGGACCAAACCCTCTCAGCTTAATTCCTCTGCGGAAGTGTGGGAGGGCCGCCACCTCTGAAACCCCCCAGGAATGAGGGAGAAATTAATGTATACCAGAGGCAGCTGGCCCTGAGCTCTTTGGTCAGTGCTCTCCTTTATTCTCCTCCAGCTGATGAGGCATGGGGAAAGCATGTCAGAGGAATAGGAAGAGTGCCACAATGGAAAATATTTAGAAAAGTAAGGTACTATGTTTCACTCTGCATCTCCATGCACGGTTGATTTTTCAGTATTAATTTTGATTTACATGAGGTATGACTAATGTTACCCGCAAATGAAAAGTGATGAATGTTTTACAGCATTAGTAGACGCTGAACAAGCTGCGTATGGCTGACACAGTCCACACACAGTATCATCTCTGTGAGGACTTTGGCAACTTTTTCACCTAATTAGCACAGCACTTGACAGCTGTAATGTTCGCTGTAAACTTCCTTAATTATCCCTTTATCCTCATGGCTTTTTTTTTTTCACCTCTAAGGCGTAAATTATGTTTACTGAAATACCCAGATTTAGTAAAATGATACACTGTCGGTATAGCCTGCCATCCGCAGGAAGCAGAATTGATCTCTACATTGAAAGCAGAAGAGTAAATACAGGTGGGCAAAAAAAAAAAAAAAAAAGTTTGACACAACAGGTTTCTCAGAGTTTACTGGACCTTTCTAAATATTTTTTGTGAAGAGATGGGTTGAGAGGTGGGTTGAGAGGTTTATCAGGGCCACCAGGACCTAAACCCAGAGAGGTTTTGTATTTCCTCCATATTTCTAGAACTAATCTGACCAGATTCTCTTTAAGTAGGAGTCACAAATCAAAATAGTTTTATTTGATCCTCATGTTTTTTTTTTTATTGGAACTTTTACTGAGATTTTTGTACAAAAAGTTGTAAAGAATAATGGATCACCTGTATCCTTACCAGATTCACCCCTATGGTGACATTTTACAAAACTATAGAATACTATGACAACCAGGATACTGGTACTGATACAATCCAATGGTGTTAGTCATATTTCTACAGTTTAGCTTGTACTTGTGTGTGTGTGTGTATATAGTTCTATACAATTTTATCACATGTGGAAGTTCATGTACCACCAACCTAGTCAAGATATTAAACAGTTCTGTTACTACAAGTATTCCTGCACCCATGTCCCCCAATACTCCCTTCCCCCAAGTTCTTGGCAACCACTAAGCTGTTCAATCATTTCTGAAATTGTGTTGTTTCAAAATGGTATATAAATGGAACTACAGAGGGGGACCCTCTGGAATTATCTTCTAGAGGGTGGAGCCCTTGTAGTTCAGGCTTCCCCAGATAGGCAAGTGTTCAAGCGAGCCATCTGCATCAGTACCAGCTGGTACTGTTATAAGAGGCTGCATTCGGCTCTTTCAAAGCATTTGCCCATTTCATGATGGGTGACTTATGAGCACACCTGCCCATATTGTGCTAGGTGTTCAGCAGTTTTTAACCAAAAAACAGCATGACCTCCATGCCATACCCTCCCTACTTAACTGATGTTGCCCCGAGAAACTTTTATTTGTTTCCCCAGATTTTAAAAAAGTCCTTAGAGGGAATGTTTTGCCAATGTGGAAGAGGTGAAGCAAAAAACAGCAAAAGCACGAAAATGCATCAAAATTAACAAGTTTGAAAACTGTTTTGAGCAGTGAAAAAAAATCTGGATAGGTGTATTGCATCAAATGGAGAGTACTTTGAAGGTGACTGAAGTTTAAGCATGTAAGAATAAATACACAATTTTTAAATAAATTAAATTCTATTTTTTTTTCCCTCCCTGGTATATAGCATATCACATCTGGGGACTGGCTCCACTGCCCCCTCCCCCTACACACTGATTATACTTCCCTTGAGATTCATCCCATTTGTTATCCAGGCTGCTAATTGTTAGAATGGCCCCTGATGGGTCCTTGTTACAGGCTTGCCTGGTGTCTGGTGTTTTCTGTGGGGCTTCTGATGTCTTCAGGAGAGGAACGGGCCTCGCTGCACTGCCTTCTGATGCTGGGACAGCCATCAGCACGCTGCGCCTGAATATCCTTTTCCTGTTGGGAGAAGGAAGTTACACACCTGAGCGCTCAGTTATTCTTCCAGTTTTGGAGTCCTGAACCACTCTGAGTTCTCCTTGCCAGATTTCAGACTTCTCTTTTGGTTGCCTTTCACAGTAGTTCTAGGCTTTGTGTTTGCACCGATTGGGTGTAGAGCAGAAGTCCTTGTGATGGTTCACATTTTCCTATTTTGTCTTCTCATCACTTCGCCTCCCGCCAACCCATGAATACACTCTTGTTTCGTAAGTTCACGTATTTGCCTCCTATGTGTTAGTAACTTCCGAAGGAAACTTTAGTTCCATCCTCATTCACTCTTAGTTTTCTGTTGGAACTTGAATACAAGGGTTAGGGTGCTTTTACCTGTGAGGACAGCATTGATTATAAAAATTGACTTACTGAGGAAATTACAAGAAGGCTTGGAAGTACAGGGTTATAGATTTGGCTAATTCAGTGAGATTCTAGATCAGAATCTTGGACATTCTCTTGTGTTTTTGTTGTTGTTGTTGTTCACGGTGGCAAGATGTCTATTGTAGCCTCAAGTGTTATGTCACCTATGACAACTTCCAGTCTTAGGGAGGCACAGGTTCCTGTTTGTGTCCTTGAGGGGGCACTTTCCTCAAAGGTCTCCAATTTATTTCCTCTTATGTCTCATTGGCTAGAGATATGTCACATGCAGACTTGCTGCCAGTGAGAAAAGAACTACTGTAATTATCTTTGAGTAATTAACATTTATTTATTTGTGGTTTGGGAAGGATTTTATAAGTAAATCACATGAATAACTAATTTCAAAATATCACAGTTTCATTTGAAAGAAAGTGGGTGATAGTGGCTGTGGTTAGGCCATACCAGACTAATTTAGTCTGTGACTTGTTTTATTTTCATCGTAAAATCTGATCTGATCTTTGAAATACAAACTAGCAGAGATTAGCTGGAAATTAAGATGGAGGAGGATAGGGTGCTGAGATAAACTGATTCAACTACAGAGTTGGCCATTAACCTGTAAAATTCTCTTTTCCTGAAAGGAATTGGGCTTTAGGCCTGATGGTCAGTGTTTCAAGTGAAGCTTTCAGTCACAACTGATAACTGGGCTACCAGGTTCATAGGATGGCCTAGGAAAGTGGGAACATTGGCCCAGTGGTCAAACAAGAAACCAGATGTCATCCAAGGCAGATTAGGCTCCAGAGGCTGCTGATGGATTGGTTCAAAAATTCGACAGGTCTGACTCTGTAAACACAGGGCTTCAGTGATGCTTGGGAGAAAGAACAGGCAGCAGGTCCCATTGAAAAGTCTGGTCATCAAGGTTTATTTGTCAGCCTCAATTTAAGAAACTCAGCAGTGCTCTTTTCAATTCTGGAAGAGTTTCGTCATTCAGAAACATTCAAGTCTTTATTTTAATTTTGTAGAACACTGATTCGATTCAATGACTGAGAATTTTTGAGAACTAGGTTTATTGAACACAGCACTGTTTGATATTATTTAGAAAATAATCCACAATCTGGATTAGGTCACTGACACTAGGATAGAAAATAAAATTAATTGGTTGAGTTATTAAATATTTATTAATGCTTGCATTAATTGGAAATGTATGTGCCAGATTCTATTCTAGGTACTAATGGTACAAGTACCTACGCCTGAGGAAGCATATATTCAACTGAAAATTTACATATTAGATGCTAGACTCTAATTGAACATGAGGATGCAAGGATGAATATGTCTCTTAACTTTAAGCAGCTTAGTCTAGAAAGCAAAATAGGACAGACTCCTTACCCATCCTGCTTATCATTGAATTCCAATGAACCAGCAGAGACCCCCGCGCAGAACTGATGCTCAGAACACTTTTTTGCATAAATGAATATGTAAACAACCAATTACACTGTTGCATGGTGGTGCTATACTAAACGTGGGAAGGGAGTGTTAAAGCAGTGAGGACACTTGAAAGGTTAATTATGTTCTCTGTGGAAACACAGGGAAGGTAAGGGAGAGCCCCGGAAGGAATGACATGTGAACTGAAACTTGAAGGATGAGCAGGATTTTGATAAGTGGAGAAAGGAAGAAACAGAATGCACAAATGTAAACTTATTTTGGAGTCTTGGGAAATGGTGAGAAATGTGCACACAAAGGAACCTATAGTAGATAATAAATGGATGATGGTTACAGATAACCTTGAAAAGGTAGAATGGACTGACTTGGGGAAGACTTGACTATACCCTTTAAGTGGTTTATACTTTATTTTGTAGGTAATGGAAAACCACCAGTTGCATTTAGGTATATAAACTACATGATCAGGTATGATTTATAGAACATATACTACAGCAGCATTATGGAGGATGGGTTGCGCACAACCATGAGCCAGGATTAAATCAATACAGGCATTTGCAGTAATCCAAATAAAAAATGCTGAGCCGGGGTTAGGGTATTGGCCTTGGGAATGACAAGGCATTTTATGGGCATTGAGAGATAGCTTTGAAGTAGAATTAATAAGACTAGATGATTGATTGGGTATTTATGGTGACCAAGAAGATGGCGAATCAATTTTTACTCTGTGGTTTTTGGTTTGGGCACTCCAGTGGACAGTACTGTGGTTGACTAATCGAGGGATGGTGCTCCCAGTTAAAGGATTGAGATAACCTCTCTCACTGGAAATATTACATCACAGTCAGAATAACTGATGTGAGACGAACATTAATAGGGCGTTGGTTACCTGGAGTAAATAAGAAATGACAGCCTACATAAACCACCACCCAGGTTAAAGAGAACATGGTTAATAAATATGTTATGTTAGTCTGGTGATCAACATATCTGTCAGTCCTAAAACAAAAAGATGATATCTTTAAAACAAAAAAGAGGAATTCGAGTTTGTTTTTTACTTTATTACATAAAATGGCTAGATATTTTTCTCAGTGTTTGAGAACTACACTTGACCTGGTTTGACTTAAAATGTAGACTCTGTAATAAACAACGGGAGAGGAAACCCTAAGTAAGTAATTACCACGCAGAGTAGCTGAATCTGAGATGCAACAAGAGGCTTATCTGACTGGAGTAGGAAAATACAGCATACATATCACGGAGCTGAGGACAGAACAAATGGCGTTTTCAGATGAATTAAACAGAGCTTTTCGAATTGAAGGTCATTAGTGCAGAAGCTCTGAATTATAGGCATTGATTTCCAGCTTCTCACTTGGGCAGTAACTATAGCTAATATTTATTGACCTCTTACTATAGGTTGGTCTTTATAGATATTAAATAATTTAAACCTTACTATGGCTATGATGAGGTGCCTGATGCAAAGCACGGCTGTGTAATTTTGTCTGAAGTCACAGCTAGGAAATTATGGAACAGGGCTTTGAACATGGGCGCTTGGATGCAGAACCAGCCCTGAATATTTCCTACACTGATGCTAACTTCCATGGAGCAAGCAATACCATGAGAAGCAGCAGGGCAACTTGTATAATTAGTGGTGGATAATAACGTTCCCAAGCAATTGCTAATTCTATGACATAGTGCCAAATGTTCTGAAGCAATAATTTAATCAAGAGGCGATATAATGGTATGTAAACATAGAAAGAATGTTTAACCTCTATTTATTCATACACTTAATATTCATTTATTGAAAACTTGGTACAAGTAAGATAATCTGCTTGTTCAGAATTCTGCCTTTTAGAAGGCTTAGAAAAGCAAGCATATCAGCAAATGATTACAATGTGATAAAGAATCTTGTAATGGAGTTGATGACAGCTTGGAACAGGAAGTGCTGCTTCCTGCCAGGAAGTTGAGTAGGGAGAAGACATTGAATTGCCTCTTGAAGGATAAGCAGAAATTTGTCAGATAAGATAGGAGAGACTTTGTTAGAGTATCAAAGGCACAGGGATGAAAAACCTGGCTAGAGGGACAAAAGAAAAGGCTAGGGAGACAGGCAAAAACCAGAAACTGGTTTTGGACTAAACCGTAAATTTACCTGGTTCACAGATTTCAAATTTCTTTGACCCTGACAGTGAGAAACTAAACAAATTGTAATTAAATAATTGTTTAATTATATTCAAAACAAGTTTCCTGAAACAGCTTCCCCATTAATAAAATACTTTATCTTTCTTCTGTCTTTTTTTGCTTCCCTTTCTTTTTTTAATCTTCTAGTCTTTTCTATACTTCATTGAAAAAAAACTTGAGATCCACAAAATGTTTTATTGACCCAGCAAGAGATCACCACCTGAAGTGAAAAAGAATTTTTAAAATGACTTATGATACTTATGTTTTAGGAAAATCACTCATGACTTTAGGGTAAGGATTAAAGCAAGATAATCCTAATGGCTAGGTGTGAGGTCCAGAGCCTGTGAAAAATTATTCAAAAAATCTAGGGAAATGAACCTTTACATTGAGAAATTAGACTAGAGAGAATTGCCATTATAATTATAACAAAAAAAAAAAAAAAAAAAAAACAGCCTTAAGACTCAAAGACAGTTTAGATACGAAAAAGGAATCCAGAAGTAGACATCTGAGAGTTTGTATACTTTAATATTAAAGTTTATGAAAACTTCATAAATTCCTTTTTAGCTTTAGAGTACTCCTTCCTGACAAATATCAAAATGGCCCATGCTTTACACGTCAAATTTTCTTCTATCTAGAATCCTGATTAAATGATCCTGCTCATGACAACCTTTTAATTTCTCCTCAAGTTCTTCAAAGAATTTCCTATTTAGTAGATTCCGTACAAAATCCAATTAGAGAATAATTGGGAAAAGAATAAAATGTTTGACCCTTATAAAATTCTACATGAAAAGGAATACAAGAAAAGTCTCTGACCTTAATCTACTCTAAAGTTGAACAAAGGTTCTGATGATTAAAGGAAGAAGTAGGTTAGCTTTTTAATGTGAATATAGTAAAAGATGACTCTATTACTACTGTGTGGAAGCAGTTACAGTTGTGAAAGTGTGAACAGCAGATGGCTTCACACTGCAAACACTTGTTTTCTACAGTTTCTGTGGGTCACCAATGTTTTGGCAGCCTAGATAGTCCTCTGGCTCAGGTCTCTCACAAGAGTATAAATTGAGGTGTGCGCCACAGCTGGAGTCTCCACTCAGGCTTCACGGGGCAGGATGTTCCCAAGCTCACTCAGGTGGTGGTTAGCAGGATTCAGCTTCTCACCAATCATTGAACCGAGGGCCTTACCAGTTGTTAAACAGGTGGTTTCTAGCACTTCTCTCAGTGCCTCTCAATAGTGCAGTTTGCAAGATGGCAGCTGGCTTCATCAGAGTGAGCAAAGGAAAGAGCAAGATGGAAATATGATCTCTTTGAATCTAATATTGGAAGTGACATCTCATCTCTTGTCCCATTCTATGTGTTAGAAGTGAGTCACTTGGTCCCCCTCACCCTCAAGGAGAGGGGCTCACACAAGGGCACGAATGCCAGGAGGGGAGCCATTACAGAAGCTGCCTACCACAACTGTTTCAGGTTAAGGGACAAAGACTTTGGGGACAAACATATTCTCTTAGATTGTTACAAATGTAGGTACTTTAACATGAAAATTTTGGTGCTCATTTCAATATCGTTAGGATATTCCTTACAGAAAATAAGGTTTTCAAGGCTTTTAATCAGTTGGCAATGCAGAGAAATTTGGCAAAAACAGAAAAATATATTTGGAATGGATCAGGAGGCCTGAGTGCTACCTTGAGGCCTAACATTAACAAAAATTCATGGTCTGCTTCGGCAAAGCCTATAAACTCTTGTGCTTCAGTTTTATTATCTGTAAAATGAAATAGTACTTTCCTTCAAGAGCTTTCAAGCTTTTTTGACTAAAACGCACAGAAAAAAAATTTATTTTACAGGGGGGACCAGCCTGGCACACACCTATGAAGCCAGTTCACAGATAATTGAAACAAAAATTTCTAGAAACAATGATTACTTTTACTAAATACAAAGCTCTCTGGTATTTTTCTTTATATTCCATTTCTGTTAAAATACTTTGTTCTATTTCATAAAAAATTATGAGATAACCTAGCTAAAAGTTTTATTACCTTCCAATGAATTCCAATCCTCAGTTTGAAAGCATTATGGTATCTACAACTACTCCTAAAACTGCGAGACTAATCTAGGGTTATTTGTTATATCTGTGGAGATGATGAAAAGAGAAAGATGGATATTACGCCTACTCCTTCAGCCTCCAGTTGCCCAGTTAAGTTGATTAGCAAGGCCATCTTTCTCTCTTCTCTCACCCATATGTATGTACAGTATAGGACTCCTGTCTGTGGCCTGCCATGGGTTTGCTCTCCACAGTTTGTTACCCACAGTCAACTGTGGTCCAAAAATATTAAATGAAAACTTCCAGAAATAAACAACACATAAGTTTTCAATTGTGCGCCATTCTGAGTAGCCTGATGAAATCTTGCACTGTCCTACTCTGCCCCGATTGGGATATGAATCAGCCCTTTGTCCAGTGTATTCACACTGTATATACTCCCCTCCCATTAGTCACTTAGTACCCATCTTGGCTATCAGAGAGAATGAGAGAGAGAGAGAGAGAGAGAGAGAGAGAGACAGAGAGACAGAGAGACAGAGAGACAGAGAGAGAGAGAGAGATACCACATTCACTTAACTTGTATAACAGTATATTGTTATAATTGTTCTATTTTATTATTAGTTATTGTTATCAGCCTCCTACTGTGCTTAATTTATAAATTAAACTTTATCATAGATATGTATGTCTAGGAAAAAAATAATATATATGGGGATTTGTACTAGACACAGTTGGGGAATCCATGGGAGTCTTGGAATGTATATCCCCACAGAGAAGGGGGAACTGCTGACTACAGGGAACAAATAGGCTCTGCCTCGGGCTATTCACTCTCCCCTAAATTCTTAATTCTCCCCAAATCACCTTCCTTCCCTAGTTTACTAGGTTCAGGAGGTCATTGATGCTATCACATATGTGCCGTGCTTTGATCTCTGCTGCATTACTGATTATTTGCTCATCCTTGTGGATATTTTCTTGTTAGTGTGATGTGCAATGCTAAGTTCATAAGGAATTTCTACCAGATCGGGAAATTTTATCCTTATTGCCACTGAGCATCTATTAAGCACTTGACAATGCACAAGATATGCATATATTATTGTTTCTAAAAATTGTCACCAAATATAGCTAATGGAAGAACATTATGAAATTTGTGGCAGCTCACTGAAAGTCAGATTTCTTTAATTTTTCTGTTTTAGCTTAGAGATTCATGTGAATTTTGATACGTGCTTGTTTTAATGCCTGATCAGTATTCTACATTATTTATGAGTCACATTACTTTAACTACCCTCACTCCTCAATCTCATAATAAAATTTATGTTCCAGGAGGCTGCACCATGGTTCTCCCTGGCTCAGAGCAAAGTACTCTGAGGAATTTTGAGAAGCAAGAGATAGGTTTTTGGTAATGTTTTTATCATATAATCCTCATAATCACCCTGTGAAATAGGTTTTATTGTCCTGATTTGGCAGATGAGAGATACGAAACTTCAGAAACTTATATAATTGCAAAATTACAGCACTGGAACTTAAAACTGGGTTTGACTTATTATGTCATAATGCTTTTAAATCTTTATGAAATAATGAAGAGTCCAGATAATTCTAAAGCCCCCACTGCTGATATATCAAGGGTTTTGTACACTTCAGTGTAAGTACTTTGTATCCTGGAAGAAAACATGCAGTGAGTATGAAAATTAAAACACATGTTTCTTCAAGAAGGGAACAGTGCATCTGAAAATCACTGTTTTCTAAAGGAAGGTTCAGGAGAAGTCCAGAAGACCAGCATGTGGATGAAATACCTGGGTTCATATGATATTAATCATGTTGTAGCAACTAGATGAAAGACTGGTTTGTTGAGAACAAAGATTGGATTCTGATGGTGTCACAGCCGAGGATTCTGGAACCAGAATGCATAGGAATGCTTATATAAAGGGGGAGAGAGTGCAAGAAAGAGATATCACACCAAAGGAAATTCTGACTTCCTCTTTCAGCCGCTTGCAGCTCTCTCTGTGGTTGTATGGGGGTATAGGTCCGCCAGCTTTGTGAAAAAACAAATGTAGAAATTAAAGTGAGAGTCGAAAAAAATAGCACTGGTCCTAATTTCCTTTCATCCAAATAATTATTTCCATGTTCACCCTAGCATTCGTAAGGTTGGCAGCTTGACCTTGGACTTCCCAGCTTTCAGAACTGTGAGAATGTTTGCTGTTTAAGCCACCAGTCTGTGGTATTGTTGCTATAGCTGCCCAAGCTGACTGAGAAGAGGTTATCATTATTCTGAGTTGGGATAACCATCCCCTTGTTTTACAGCTTTAGACCCCATGTATATATCATTGAAATATACAGGGTGGGGCAAAAGTAAGTTAAAAGTTGTATGTAAAACACAGTTTATTCCTGTGTTATTCTTTATTAATTATTGTGTTAATTTTCCAAACAACTGTAAACCTCCTTTTGCCCCACCCTGTACATATTTCAGTTTTGTTCTTTTGTTTTGATCATCATAAATTAGCACGTTTTTCTGTGATTTGCGTCTTTTCTCAGTGTTGTATTTGTGAGATCCATGTGAACACAGACCCATTCCAAATAAATATAGCATACAGCTAGTTTATTTTTCAGCGCTGTATAGTTTTCCATGACATGTAGCTTTCACTTATTTTCCATTTCTATACCACGATTCTTGTAGCATGTAGCAGCAGTTCATTTACATATATTTTTATACAGAATTCTGCATAACATGTAGCAGCAGTTTATTTACATTTCTACACATTATTCCATGTAGTATGTACCTGTAGTTCATTTGTTTTATTTGCTGTAGAGCAGCAATTTTCAACCTTTTTAATCTCGTAGTACACTTAAACTAAATACTGAAATTCTGTGGCATATCCAAGAAAAATATTTTTTTCTGCCGATCTGACAAAATAATAGGTATAATTTTGAATGATTTACAAAAAAATAGTAATTACCTACCCTTTTTGCTCCAAAGTGACTTTTTAATAAATCAGGTGCCTATACTTATATATAAGGATTTCTGGTACCAAGAATTAACCCATTAGCTGGAACTTTATTATATGATGTATATTTATGTTTCCAGGCAGAACATTTACACCAGATGGCTATTTTGGAGTTGGTTGTTGTCATTTTTTAATTTTACAACCTAAGGGAAAAGAGATCAGTGCCCCTGACTAAATAATCAGGTATTTCATGTTTTAAAATTTCTTGTGTCACACCAGTGGAGAATCACGGCTGTAGATTATTCCATATGTGAGCTTTCAACAATTTATTCTATTTTTAGTGGGCATCTTATTTGTTGCCAGCTTAGAGTAATTATGTAGGATGTTGCGAAGAAGATTACAGTATGTGTGCTCCCTGGTGCTCGGTGTCCAAGGGTTTCACTGGAGCTGTATACCTAGACGTGGAATGAGCAGATCACATGAATACATGTTTTCAACATTAGTAGGAAATGCCAAACTGTTTTCCCAAGTGGTTATTGATTTACTTTTCCACCCATTTTATATGAGAATTCACATTGTTTTTACATTATGTTATTCTTTTACTCTTCCATATTTAATTTTTTTAACAATGTATTTACTATAGAAAAGTTTTATCTTATTTTTTTAAAAATTATATTCTTACAGAGGGAATAAATACTATTATATTGTCATATATATAAAATACATTTTAACCCTTTGAAACTGATGTGATTGATCTTATTGATGGTTAACTATAACTTTAAAATATATTTATAGCTGTTAGCAAAGCAAATAATCCCCAATTCCCAAGTTAAATGATCATTTTGTGCACCTGATATGATGCTCACATACATGAAGTACAGAGTACTTACCAGAAAGCCCCAGAAAAATAAGACATGGAAAAAGATGTGAATTCTATTGTCTGATTTGGGAATAGTAAAGAAGTTAACTTCCCTTTTTTTCTGTAATAAAACTATGTGGCAACTGTGGAAAATTCTTGAATTATAACATAAATGGCTGTGGTTTTATAGAATGTTGGTATTTAAACAGAAGTACAAACTATCACAGGGTTTGAGAAGATTAAGGTCTTGTTCCCTCCAGAGACCACCATCTCATCTGGGGAATGATCTCCGTCTGAAACGCGCGCTGCTTTGCTGGGTCTCTGGCTGCACTGGGAGAACTACAAGGTCCTGGAAGCGGCAGCAGCAAAAACTGCACCAAACAGGCCTCAATTAGGAGGAGCAATAATTTGCCTGGGAAAATACCTTCTTAGCTTGTGATCTAATTCACATAAACAAATGCATCAATTTAGAATGCGCTTACTTATAATGTTAGCCCTGGCTGGTTTGGCTCAGTGGATTGAGCGTCGGCCTGCGAGCTAAGTGTCGCTGGTTCGATCTTCCAGTCAGGGCACATCAGAGAAGGAAAACTCTGACTCCAAAAAACCTCCGCTGCCTTGCGGCATACCTCTTCAGGGGAAAGGCTAAGGGAGTAAACCCCGACAGAAAATCCGGAGCCGGAGTCCCTAAGGCGGTTTGACGTTGTAGTCAACACCGGCAACTCCTGCGGCGCACCTGAAGCCAAGCTGTATTGACTCCGTCTTTCCCTTGGATCCTTCAGCTGCGAAGAGAGGGGGGGTCTGCTGCATGGGCAACAGCAGACCCTCCATATCACCCTGCCCAGGCTCTGTAGCTTCAGCTTCACTGGAGAGGACACTCCAGTGTCATCGCAAGATGTCGATTCAACACGGGAGGAGACAGATACCGTGTCACTCCCGAGTTGGACTGCACAGCCATTCTCGGCGGTGCAGATAGACTCTTAAGAAGCTACACCATTGTCTCTCGAGACGGACGGCTGCCGACGACGACGACGACTTATAATGTGAAATAAAACTTTCATTTGAATGTTCTCTTTACTGCATTTGAAGAACTTAAAGCTTGTTTTTACATATGGGTATATACATCTATGATGGAGACCAGTGAACTACATTTTATGATTACATATCCTATCATGTTAATTTTGTAACAAGTTCAAATAAATACATACACATAAACCCATACATTTTAATTTATATTATTAAATTAATATAATTAAATAGTATAAAATGTACACGAAATAAAAATTTAACTTCCAGGGATTGAAAAATGCTGAAATAAACGTTAATTTAAAAATCATTTTATTTTCTTTCATGCTATAAAACACTGTTACACTACTCACAAATAGCTAAAACTAGAGTAATATAACTGAAACATGCTCCCTCCACCCCCAAATCTCTGTTTAGCAATTCATGTTATAGCAGCTTAAGGTCTGGTTGTAGGTAATGTTTACTTTATACAAGACTTTAAGACTATTACAGCTGAAAAATTTATTTCATTAATATACTTAGAACTAAATGGGTTTGACTACTAAATAATAAAAGATATTTTTCAATCTCATCCTCAATTTTCCAAAGCATTTGTTGAAAATAGAGTAATTAAATGTAAATATTCCCTAATGCAGTAGGTGCTATATTTTAACTAGTAGATTTATACTTATATTTGGAAACACTATATTTGGAAGCTCTTAAAGCATATTAGAAAGGCCCATTTTTAATTTATTCAGTTATACAAACAGAAAAGTTTATGTATAACTTATTTGTATCATTTTTCAGAGACAAAATCCCATAAAGATAAAAATATTTCTAAACATAATTTTCAAAACTTTCTTTTTATAGCATGAATTTCTAAACAGATATTTTGTGATATTGTTAAAAATATCACTTTTATTTTAAAAGTATAAAGTAGGTATATATTTTCCATAAATATTTTTATGGTAACATTGCCAATGGCTCTTTTTTATGAGATTAAAGGTCAACAAAGTTGACACTCTTATTTTTTGTAAAAGAAAAATATGCAACTCATTCTTCAGTTAATAAGCCTTTTAGAAACTCTGCTGTGAGACAGCCAGTTAATCTCTGGATGCTTCAAAAGATATATATACACACAATATGTATATGCATTACATATTAAAAATATTATATATAAAATATATGTATATTATATATAAAATATATGTGTATTATATAGTAAAAATATAAGTATTACATATTAAAATATATGTATTGTTTATTTTAAAATATATGTATTATATATAGAAAAGATATATGTATTATATATAGTATATATTATATATATTATATATAACTATTTTTTCTTCTCCACACCATTAAATATTCCTCCATATTTTAAAAACTCTCATTTGATGATAATAGCTGGGGCAATAACCTAAAGCAATGGGCCTACTGTTGCCAGTTTCAAGGTATACCATTCCCTGGGTATTACAGGTGACTGGACTTGTGCCACAGAGGCTCTGATTGACATCTTAACAGCAGTTGATTCATTTTATTTTCTTCTGGCTTCAATTCTTCGCTGCAACAGTTGTCAATGAATGATGCCATGCATGAGTTTCACAAGCCGGGCTCTCTCTCTGTTCTTCCCACAGATTCCCTTCTCTGTTCCAGTCACAGGCAACTATATTTAGTGGCTCACACAAAAAGTAGTTTAATATATTTCATTCTGAAACAGCACATTGCAAATATGGTAAGCTGAAACACCATAATCCATAGTCTCATCCAAACGAGAAAGTCTCTCGGAACGTGTGATTTGTGAGTTGTGTCCTCAAGTCTTTGGCAGTATTTTCTATCTTCTAGAAGTATTTTCTCCAGTCCCCATGGCTTCAGGGTGCATCTCTGTTGTTTTCAATGGAATCCATTTTACTATTGCAGTAAGGAGAGTTTCCCCATTGGTATATGGCACTTGGTTTTCACGATGAAAACTTAAACTCCTAAACACTTACTATAAGGTTTAATAGAGAAATTTGATAAACTACTGCAGAGTATATGACATGACAGTTTTAAGGAATGCTTATCTTTAAGTCTTGGATGTTCATTTTTAGATGTAGCTAATGTGATGGCTTTATACAGTCAATATCTTTTTTAAAAGAACTTTATTTTTAGAGAGAGGGGAAGGGAGAGAGAAAGGGAGGGAGAGAAACATCGATCAGTTGCCTCTCGTAGGTGCTCTGATCAAGGACTGAAACTGCAACCCAGGTATATACCTTGACCGGGAATTGAACCAGCTACCTTTCGATGCCCAATCAACTGAGTCAACTGGTCAGGGCACTATCACTAATATCTTTTTTATTTTTCAAGGTTAAAAGAGTTTATGCACAGGGTCTCCATATTCAGAAGAAGCCATGTTCAGGCATACATGTTCAGATGTTACTATCACTAATATCTTAAGGCACAGAATGTACTTAAGATTGAGATTGACTTATTATCAAATATGTACATACATATTCCAAATATCCTTTGATTATTTTGAATTCTTTGATGGTAATTGCTTCTAAGGTGTAATGTTAATGAAGATCTTGTATAAGGAGTGGGAGGTGTTTGCTCTACCATTTAGTTATTTGCTTGGGCTTAGATGATTCCATATTAGCTGCAATCTGTGCTTTCTTTGCAAGACTTTTAAAGACATCTGCCCATTTTGTGATGGTTACCTTCCTTTAGCTTCATTAAAATTAAATGATATTATTATGAATCCACTTGATTGGGCCCAAACAAACTGAAATTAGTTGTAATACAGTCAAAGAGATGATGAAACTATTACTGTTAATACTCTAGGTTCAAAAAAGGCTCTACCTTTGCTTTGTCCTTAATGACTGTGTATCTCTAGTACCTAATTCACTTCCAGTTGGAAAATGGGACTTAATCATTTCCTTGGTCTGTAAGTTCTTTTCAGAATCTTGAATACCTAATACTGTTTTTCTAGTAAGGTTTTTAATTTAGCATTTCTTTCTAAATTAAAATACACACCCCTTCTAATCTAAGAGTTGTATGATTGATTATACATCTATTTTTCTATTTTTAAAAATATTTTTCCTGAATATATAGTTAACACCTGTTCATTATAGAAAAGTTTGAAGAATAAAAAATATATATAAAGAATGAAACTTAAGGCCCATAATCTGACAACAGACAGAATCTCTGTGATAATTTAGTGAATCAGCTTCTAGATGTGAGACTATGAATATGTGTCAACATATTTTCATACAAATATATTACTAATACCTGTATTTATAAATGTATTAAAGTAGAAGTCATACTGTACTTATTGTGTTGTAAGTTTTCCTCTTAGGACATGTAAACATGTAGTGGTAAAATTTTCTGTAAGTTATTCTTCTCCCTATAAGTCTGTTCCCACTTCTATAATTTTTTAAAATCCTCACTCAAGGATATGTATATTGATTTTTAAAGAGAGAGAGAAACATCAATCAGCTGTCTCCCATGTGCTTCCCAACTGGGTACCAAGCCCACAGCTTTTTGGTGTACACATAGACAATGCTCCAACTAACAGAGCCACCTGGCAGAGCCCCACTTATATAATTTTTAAGCGACTGTTTTTGAGTCTTGCTATCTTGAGTGTAAATCAAGCCACTAGGCTTCATGAGAGTCAAGCTTAATTTTTATGGCTTGGCCAAAATTTACAGAAAGGCATTCAGCGAGCATGTCATGACAAATTAACTGTGGTTTCTTTTTTATTAAAACACAAGAGAAACATTTTATTCATTTTTGTACATGCTTATGATATTGAGCTATCCATGCATGATTTTTAAAAGTCTTTTACCTCAAAGTATTTTTAATCTAGATAACTTTGGTTAAATGTGGTTGATGTTTAAGGGCAGACAGGCTAGGGTATCTTCCTCACTCAGCTCCCGCAGGAAAGTTTCGGAGTTGTTTTCTAGAGTGATCTCACAAGAATGACATGAGACAAAGCTCTACATGCCTTAGTAAATGACGAGGACAAGTGGCAATCTGAAGGAAATCTTTACTGACGTGGTTGATGACTAGAAATGACCTAGTTGTAATAATGCTGGAGTCGTTACAGGGACTGATAAATTCATGTCAGGCTGTCCCAAAGATTTGATTTTTAGATTGAAAAATGTACTTCTATTATACATGTAAAATATATCTCTGCTTCCAAGCCCAACTCACTTATAACATATGGAAGGTAAGGAATAGTCGTACTCAGCAAACTGAGTTAAATGGGGAGAGAATTAGGAAACAGCAGTTAAGGAGGATCTTTTCTCTCTATTCCTCGGGAACTTGATGGTTTTTAGAGCCACTTACTGTATAAAAGAATGCTTTTCTACTTGCAAAGTAGAAGGTCTAATATTTCTGAATTGCAAATATAAACAGGAACTAAAAATGTAATTAATGACTTTAAAATATCTTGTAAATTTAGAGTGCCATTTAATCACTAATGATATGATTTGTATTTTGAATATGCAATACTTGACAGAATGGCATGAAACCAACTATGATCTCCTCCAGCCTGACAATTTGACAGCAGGAAGAAGAATGACATGTCTCATTTAGCTTGTAGGAGAATTTGAATTAGACTAAGTCTGCATTATCTTATAGTGTGAATCAACATGTCAAGAAACCAATAACAATTTGGGGAAAGGCCATTCTTTCCCATTTTGGTGACCTTTCCTACTATTATTAAACTGGTCATTTAAAACCCTCCACTGTTGAGACACTGATGGCAAAGTGTCTTAAAACTTACTTTAAGTATCTGTATCTAAGGTCAAATTCCTTATTCTCATAAAACATTAAAACAGCCAATGACTCTCTATAGTAATAAGTGCCTTTGTTTCACCAACACTGTCAGAAAACTAGAGAAATGAAGATATGTGAACCAGATAAGAATGTGAAATTTGACAAGGTGATAGAGAAAGGAGAAATGCTATTATTTAAATCCTCCCCAGAAGAAAAGAAAAATCTAAGTAAAACATTGTTCTTATGCTTCCTCCTTTCATCGGTTTTTAAAACTCAGAGTGAGGACTGACGTTCCTACTTTCTATCCAACCAAAAGTTTGGGAACAGAGTCAGAGTCCCTAAAGAAATTTCCTAACCCGGAGGAGCCTTCACCATGAGTAGCATCTTCAGTGCATTCTCCCTGACTTTCTCCTTATCATAGCAATAAGTTTTCCACAGCAATACAATGTATCCAATACTAAATTAAGAAGGGATGTTCTTATGACACCACCTCCTTGTGCTACTCTGTTAAATGCTTTACATGAGCGCTTATCCCACAAAAGTGAGTCAAAACATTGCCTGTGTTGGTGGGGTTCACGTGCTTGAAAAGCCATATGTGATGAAGATGGAGAACATTTCATTGACCAGACTCTTCGCAGTGAGAGGATATATGTGACTAGAAGGGGTGTTTTGATGAGAAAGGGGTGTTCTGATGAGCAGCTTGAGTCAACGAACAGTTACTAAACTATCCTCTTAAGGGTAGTCACTGCTAACCCTAGATTTCCAGGAAACTTTGGAGCAACGCTGAATGGCTTGTGGCACTCTTGGAAAGACTGAGCCCCAGACCTAGAAGGATTGTACAAACACACACCTTGTTGATAGCAAAAACAGGGGTGTTGGGTTTTGTAGGGCAAGTGATGTAAAACTCACCTAGTTCTCAGTTTAATCTTAGGGAACTGTCTGTATGGCTCCATCCTGCTTTGGGTGGGTCAGTTGATATTTTATGGGGTTTCTGAACTACGTTGGAGTCCTGTGTGTTGGTGTGCAAGGAGAAACAAAGCAGAAGCATCACAGAAACAAGACTAGTGGTGGAGGGGAGGTGGGGGAAGGGAAGTTTGGACATGCAGCAGTAGGAGAAAACTTCTGGCTTCTTTTTCCTGGACACTTGGAGAACATTCTACTTCTTTTCAGCTTCTCCATCTGCAGGCATTCTGGGAACCAAAGCCAAAAGCAATATATCCCATCAGCAGCTCTAGGCACCAGACTGCTTCAAACCAAAATTGATTTTAAAAATCTTTTATCAAGTGGGAATGGCATGTTGTGACTATTTCTAGGAAGTGAATTTATGAGTGCTTTCAGATTAGCCCAACTTCGATATTTTGTGGCAGTTTGGTTTCATTTTGATCCTCCGGCAAAACAAAATAAAACAGCACTGTATGTAATTTAGAACCAAAATGAAGTATAGGAGAGAGCAGACATTCATCATAAATGCTTGTATTAAAACTCCTAATGCCAGATCTGTAATCAGATCCTCCCTGTGGAGTTTGCCATTACATTGAAGGAAGAGGAAGTGAGAGCTTTGAAAAACAAATGACAAAACAAGGAGGAAAATGTAAGGTGCCATGATTTTCTTTCCCTGAAAAAGCTGTAGAATTGATGGAACTGAGTTCAGATGAAAAGGTTCCTTGAACTGTTCCTCATTTGTCTTCTTAGTCCCTCTGCTTCCCCATGGTGCAGAGGTGAGCGTCTCCCCCAGGTGGGTCTGCTCCCTCCTTCGTTGCCAGGGGTGACTTCTTTGTAGGCATTTCCTAGCAGTTAATGGGAGGCTCCTTTAAGGACCCGAGGCTTTGCCTTGGGCTCTTAACTAGCATCTCGTTAACTGGCAGGAAATGTCTCTTTTCTGTTGCTTACTTTTATATTTTCTTAACAGAAAGTACCTTGGCTGAGGTAGAAGACGGTATACTTTTAGCACCACATTTGTAAATAACCCTGGTATGAGTAATAGGAAGTGATCCAGATGGTTGTAAAAAGACACACATTTAATGGGTAACTCCTGGTGGACTAATGGTTTTGCTTGAAAAAACACTCTACCTGCAGGACACATTGCTCTGGCTTTGTTCTGAACATAATGAGCCTGTGTTCAGAGATGCACGCAGATCTCTCTAGGAGTTATAAACCTTGAAATATACAAGACAAAAAAGAATTAAAGAAATCTAGATCATTTTTCTCCATACATACTAACGTTATACTACCTGAGCATCGTTCTCTCTTAAGGTTCAGTATTTTCCAGGTGCACATTTGAACCATCTTTACATGCATTGTGATGTCCCTTTAAAATTTTACTTCTGGTCTGTGCAGCTTATAAATGTACTGTGGGAATATGGCCACTGTTGCCTTTGCTGGCCATACGGCTCTGCCTTTTTCTGACGTTGAAATAGTATACCTAATATAATAGTTTATGGCATTTACTTCATCAAAATTGGATTCCTGTTTAACTTGGTGGCCTAATGTTTTATTTTTAAATTGTATGTATTTATTTCTTACTTTATTAATATTATTATTATTTTTATTTTACTATAGTCTAACAAAATTTCTGGGTCACTCAGTACAGTGCTAGCTTTATATCATATATATCAGGTTGGCCAAAAAGTTTAGTAGTTTTTTTTCCATACAATGGCTCTAATAGCGCTTAGTTGTCTTTAACTTCATTTGAAACATTTTTTTCTTTGAGATTGTATTGTGATAGCTGTCATATTGGTGTGCATTTTTAAAAAGATTTATCAAAATTGGTGAATTTTTGCACAACCATTTTAATATTGAAAATGGGAGAAAATAAGCAACATTTTTGGCATATTATGCTTTATTATTACAAGAAAGGTAAAAACACAACTGAATGCAAAAGCAAATTTGTGCATTGTATGGAGAAAGTGCTGTGACTGATCAAATGTGTCAAAAGTGATTTGTGAAGTTTCATGCAGAAGATTTCTCTCTGGATGATGCTCCATGGTCAGGCAGACCAGATGAAGCTGATGTTGATCAAATCAAGAAATTAATTGAGAACAATCAACATTATAACATGTGGGGGATAGCCAACACATTCAAAATATCCAAATCAATAAGATTATTAGTAAAAATGAAAAATTTATCTTTTGTTTTATGGAAAAAAAACATACGGACTTTTTGGCCAACCCAATACATCTAATACCCACTGAAGGCCATGTCAACACCTTGGTGCCTGGCTTTGGCTACTATAACAAAGTAGCTAAGGTAGTGCATTCTGATGTCAGAATGGCAGAAACTAGCTCAGTGACTTAGGCAAGTTATGTAATCTTGTGCCTCAGTTTCCTCATTTGTAAATTTTGGAAAACAGCAGTATTCACCTCAAGATGGTATGAGTCTCAAATGAAATAACCCATGTTAAGTACCTGATATATTTTCTGGCTTACAATTAACATCAAAAACATTAAATGTAGTTCTTATAGTAGGTGTTTAATGTATTAGTCAGGATTCTCCGGAGAAGCAGTGCCAACAGTGTGTGTGTGTGCGTGCGTGCGCGTGTGTGTGTGTAGAGGGAGATAGATTTATTTAAGGAACTGACTTAACACGATTGTGAGGTGTGACCAGTGCAAAATCTGACAGCATAGGCTGGGGACCCGGAAGAGTTTCAGTCTGAGTCCAAAGGCAGTCTTTTAGCAAATTCCTTATTGTGTGGCGAAGTCAGTCTTTGTTCAGCTAAGAACTTGAACTTGATTTGCTAAAGCCCACCACATTATGGAGGATAATTGCTTAACTCAAAGTCCACTGATTTAAATATTAATAATATTACCCACTCAAAAAATAAAAAACACCTTCATAGAACCTTTCAGTGTTTCAATGTTTGATCAAATTTGTGGGCACTGTGGCCCAGCTCATTGGACATAAAATTAACTACCACCCTGAATAAATAATCAATTGAATGAAGCTGCTTAGAAAGATAGGGTCATGAAATGCTAGGCTTCCTAGGACATATCCTGCCTCCTGGTACTATTGAAAATACCAGGCAGATGAGTCTCCTCTGACCTGATACTTTTGTGAGGTTCTCTGTCTCTAATTCCCAGTCTTTTGATCTGTGTCCTCTCCACCCCTGTGACTTAGGATGTGTTCTTGGTTGGCCTTTCCATTGGCCTTCATTTCATTCTCTCTGTGCAGCTACCCAGCACTCTCAGCCTCTCCTGGGCTGCAGTTCTAGTTATTGCTTCTTCCCTTTTAAAAGCCACAGCAGAGATATCTTCTCAAGGGGAATGCATTAATGTGAGACTCCATAGAGGGATCTGAAAGCAGCAACGTACATACCCACAGCTCTAGTCAGGCCTCTATGAATGGCTGTGCTATTTGGAAATCTGTACACAGAAGTGCCTCATCAAAGGGACATGTGGGACTGGAGTCTAACACATGCAGCTTAGCCCTGGAAGGGATAGTGTCCCCATGGAGTAAGGGCTGCCTTTCACTTTGCTTGAGCTCTACCAAACAAGGTCACATTTTGAGGCACTAGGGGTTACGACTTGAACATATGAACTTGGGATGGGGAAAGGCAGGCAGAATTCAACCCATAATGGTTCTAAAAGTCCTTATTTTTTAAAAAAATTCTTTACTTATTTACTTACTAACTTAACCCCTATTTGCTTCCAAGGAGATACTTGTGGCTAGAATAAGTTGGTACATACCTGATACATAAAGAACTCAATGCAACAATTGAATGAATGAGCAAAGCAAACAATGTCTTAAAATGTAGTAAGAGTGAAGTAACTAAAGTCAATACAGATCACATAAAGCAAGTGTATACCAAGGAAGTTAAGTTGATAGGGTAGTTATGCTAAAAGTTTCAAGTTGAAGAAAGCTGTAATTACCTTTAAAGAAGATTTTATATATGCCCATATTTAAAATAGTGCTAAAGGTATAACCAGAATTCTATCTCTAATTCACTCAGTCATTTTGAAGATAATAGATGAAATGTTTCACATGGGCATCAATTCTATAATTTTTATACCTGAGTAGAAGTCGCTGATATAAAAGGTTACCTGGAGTGGATTATCATGGACAATGCTGGACTTAAGTAAAAGTAAAAGAACATGCTGGCAAGACAGGGTATGTGTTGAATGTGAAGAACAGAAAAAAGGGGGGGTGGGACAGAGGTTGCAGGAGGTCTCATCAGTGCTCACACAAAGGAAAAATGGATTTCCTGACTCCCTATAGATCCCCTGAAAATCGGCTTAGATCCTAAAGAGATACTGGCCATGCCACATGCAGTACACAGTTTTATACAGTGGTTTGACACTGTTTATATGAGGGCACTCTGTCATTGATTTATAATACAGTGCTGAGATTTTGATGACATTGGGGAAATATCATACGTACCATTCACTTTGACTTAGACCTGCATAAATGGCCTCTTCAAGAAAATGTACTGAATGATATGGGACTTGGAAGAATGATCATCTTGCTCATTTGGGGGGTGTTACCTTGTTGTCATTCAAGGATGATTTTTTTCTTTTTTTTTTTTGCTCCTGGGTCCACCCTCACCATTAGGCCAAATGTTTTTTCTTTATGTCTTTAAAGTGGTGTACAATTGTAAAGGCTTTGCATGACAGGTATAAGCAGCACCTTTGAGCACCATAGAGCTATAACTGTAACCTACCTGCAACTTTGTATCAAATGTAGAGCAGCATTGCAGTATCCCCATGTTTCCTACTTGTGTTTAATGATTTGCTGGTGCACAACAATCTTCCATGGAGTTTCTGAGTCTTCCAGTCTAACTTTCCCTGACCCTTTTGAATACCTTTGAGATTTCACTATCTCCTGTATGAGGCCAACTGAGGGTACCTGCCTAAGGGATGCTATAGCGTACAAGTGGTATTAAGACTTTTCCTCCAGAGCTTCCTCCTTTTCAGTTGTACCTTGTTCCATCTCCATTTTCCCATTATTGATATCTAGATGTGTGTGGCCTACCTTTTTCTTGCTTGCAACACTGAGAAGCTGCCTGATTTCCTAACCTTGGTTCTCTCTCCTAGAGCCTCCTGTTGTCTCTTCCTCTCCAGCGTGGAATCTCTCTGGGAACACAGAGCAAGAAAGAACTGCGTTTGGTTCAGTTGGAATCCCTGACATTTGTGGGCTGACCAACTTCATGGTCCAACTTCCTCTTAGGTTCTGCGTGCCATAAAAGTTGGGCAGTCCTGGCGGCCTAAATGACTTCTCTATTTCTTCCTTGGGGCAAGAAAACAACTCATAAAAACAGAACATTATATTATCATCATATACATTAACGAGAAATTTAAAATTTATTATGGCAATAAAAATACTGAGCTTTATCAAATTATTCACTAATTTTAAGCACCTGTCTTGGTCAATTTGGGCTACCATACAAAAGATAACAGACTGGATGGCTTAAAGAACAAATATTTATTTCTCAGAGTTCTGGAGACTGGAAGTCTGACCTAGGTGCTGACTTGGTCAGGTTCTTGATGAGGGCCCTCTTCTTGCTGTAGGGGTTCTTGTCTAGTCTTAGAAGGACACTAATCCCATTATGGTGGCTCTGCCTTTATGACTTTATCTAAACTTAATTATCTCCCAAAGACCCCACCTCCAAATACCATTACCATAGGTTTAGGCCTTTAACATGGAAATTTTTTTAGGGGAGGGGGGAGACAGACCTTCAGGCCATAGCAGTGTCCATGCAAATTGGATTTGTGCCCTCTGTGTACTGGCCATGCCAGTGAATCCAGTAAGTGATATTTGCGCTTTGATTGATTACCTACCCAGGATTATCTATGCTTTGCTCCTGTAGAGTCCTTTCGAATCTGAGAGAGAAACTGGCTTCCTGAAGGCCTCCTCTGACCTTTTTTCAGTTGGCCAGAAAATTTTGTGGGGAGAAAATAATTTCCAGTGTTTTAAAAAATAAAGAATCTCATAAAAATCTAATTTTACATTTCTCTTGAAAAATGAATAAAGACAGCAGTGCTGGGCTGCTATTACCTCCTGCCACAGCTGACCGGAGCCCTGCATGGATTTGCTGTCTCTGGCTCGGCGTGCATCCCGGTTCATTCAGTTATCTGTCCTTCCCAATTGCTACTGTGGCATGATGTCCCCCGACAGAGGGACTACCTGGCCACTCTTGGTAAAAATTACCCCCCGGATTTAATTACAATCACATTTTTTATGTCCAAAGATATTAAATAAGTATAATTTTGTTTTCTTAGGTTTCCTACAGTTAAATCATTTCATATTAAGTTGATCCTAATTCTTCCCTCTCTGATATCTTATCACTGAACCTTTAAATATGCTTCACTAGGTGTAAAATGACCATGTCTTAATTTTTTTAAAAAAGCTCCTTTCAATATTAAATTTCTTTCTACTTTTTCTTTAACTTTAATTTTTTTTTAATGTATTGATTTTAGAATAAGAGAGAGGAAGGGGGAAGAGAAAGAAAGAAGAAAAAAACATTGATTTCTTGTTATGTGCCCCAACTGGGATCAAACCCACAACCTTGGTGTATCAGGGTGATGCTCCAAACAACTGAGCTACCCAGCCAGAGCTCTATCTTTCCTTAAATACATACAAAAACTGAATATTTTTGAAGATAGTCATCCTAATATCTTTAGAATTTCAGACTTAGAACTATTATGAAGCACTAAACATTTAAATTTGTGCTTATAATTTTAGCCCATAATTTTAGTCCCTGGCTGGTTTGGCTCAGTGGATTGAGCGTCGGCCTGCGAGCTAAGTGTCGCTGGTTCGATCTTCCAGTCAGGGCACATCAGAGAAGGAAAACTCTGATTCCAAAAAAACCTCCGCTGCCTTGCGGCATACCTCTTCAGGGGAAAGGCTAAGGGAGTAAACCCCGACAGAAAATCCGGAGCCGGAGTCCCTAAGGCGGTTTGACGTTGTAGTCAACACCGGCAACTCCTGCAGCGCACCTGAAGCCAAGCTGTATTGACTCCGTCTTTCCCTTGGACCCTTCAGCTGCGAAGAGAGGGGGGGTCTGCTGCATGGGCAACAGCAGACCCTCCATATCACCCTGCCCAGGCTCTGTAGCTTCAGCTTCACTGGAGAGGACACTCCAGCGTCATCGCAAGATGTCGATTCAACACGGGAGGAGACAGATACAGCGTCACTCCCAAGTCGGACTGCACAGCCATTCTCGGCGGTGCAGATAGACTCTTAAGAAGCTACACCATCGTCTCTCGAGACAGACGGCTGCCGAACGAATATGCCTTTTTGCCAAATGAAAATTTTATTTCCATTTAACTTACAGGCTCAAATATTTCCAGGTAAGTTATGTAGCTATGATAAATATCTAGTAATACTAAACAGATGCAGTGAAGTACCCGGGTAAAGATTGGTCTTTGGTATGTAGTAGTTGGAAATATAAAAAGGAATATAGTGTCCGTTCCTCCAGTTGCTCCTGTTCAATTTTACTTAACACTGGAAAAACATGGACAAAAACCTGTCTTAACCAGCTTTGCCTAACCCACATTAATTGATAATGAAATAAATCTTACCTAATATATTTTGATTAAGTTACTTTTAGAAGAAAACATGCCACTTTCGGTGTTATAGATGGCCATAATTAGGTTTTCTCTATCTTTTTAAGGTGTGCTTTGAAATAGACAGCTTTAGTAGTGACAAAAATGGGACAGAGGGGACCACCATGCACTCCTGATGTTGTCATCACCACTACTGGCTTCCCCAAACAAATAATTTTATTTCTACTGCTCACTGTCACAAACTAGAATTTCAGACAGGAGCGAAAAGGACCCTTTTTATCCTTGAGGCTTTTCTGAGGCAGAGGCAGTGCTTCCCACCATAACGAAGGTCACTGCTCTCCTGTCCCCAGCTGCTGCGCGACACTGTGCTTTGAAATGACAGCAGAGCAAGAAGGAAGGCGTGTTAGTGCCAGCAATGGAAGAAGTTGAAGTCTCTTTTTCTCTTCTTTCTTTTTGTATAGAATACCTGCAGCCTCGTGGATGAGAACAGTGATGGGGGTGTGTGGGGTGGTCATTTTTGATAGGC
The DNA here is from genome assembly GCF_987537825.1 of Furipterus horrens. Classification (NCBI taxonomy): domain Eukaryota; kingdom Metazoa; phylum Chordata; class Mammalia; order Chiroptera; family Furipteridae; genus Furipterus; species Furipterus horrens. Next base: position 20,576,798 of record NW_028327182.1, on the reverse strand, counting down.
TTACTTATCAGCTGGCCCTTTAAATGCTGCCCTGCCTGGGAACACTGCAGAGGATGACCATGAAACAAAGACCTAGGGGATTTCATGTTACGCAAATCATTGTGCTAATTGGGGATCAGGTGGTCTGTTTCCTGAAGTGAGGGAAACACAGTATTTACAGAAGCTGTCAGTGTGCAACATGCACACCCTGGCTTTGACTCTATGTGGGAAATGCAGACAGCCTATTTCAAGATACATTAGAAAATTAAGCACTTCTTGGGCTAGCAACTTGTCAAATCTGATGACTTCAAATATAAAACAAGAAGAAAAGTAGACCGTCTCTACTGATGAGCTCCGCTCCTCCCCCAACATTCTTTCAGCTATATCACAAACCTAGTTAAGGTTTTGGAATGTCTTTCTTGAAATTAGTTTATTTTTTGAATTCAAGCATAATATAATTGTCTCTACACAGTTAGATTTTGTTTTCTTAATTGGAGTAAATGGCAATCAAGCTTGTTAAACTTGACCTTAATAAATATATTTAACTCATTGTTATCTTTATATGGAGCTGTGGCTTAATACTTAGGGAGCTTATTTGTCAGAGCCTAGGATGAAGGCTTTGGCCTCGGTAATTATTGTCTACACTGCCTGAATTTGTTATATAATTACTTGATATTCTGCTTCATTTTCACTGTTTAGACTTGGCCTTTGAACACTTGGCATTTGGTTCACGGGAAGGAATTTACAAATGCAGTCCTCGGCTGATAAATGTAATAGCACATGATGGTATGAATCCTAATTAGAGAATCACACGTCTCTAGTACATTAGGGTCAAGAGCTTTCAAGTATCAGAGTAGTGTGTTTATCTCATTAGTATATGCAGCTTTGGAATTGATTATTGCAATAATAACAGTTGGGTTTTTTAAAACTAGGGTAATTAAAACTTGTAGTGTTTCCTTTTTATGTTGGGTAAATGTTGATTAATTTTTTTTTTTTTTACAAAATTTATGTTGTTTTAAAATTAGTCTTTAGGGTTTTGATTTTTTTAAATCTGTGGCTCTTTGTGAAGAGGCAGTTTTGTAGGAAAGGCCAGAATACTTAACACAGAGGTAACATTGTAGAAAGCGAAAAGTCAAGGCTTATGTTAAGGCTTTGATATAAACAGCTCTCCACAAATGAAAATTGTCTTGAAGATGTCTTCATTTTTCCTTAAATGTGCTTTATTGCCCTCAATTTCTATAACATTTCTACCCCCCCCCCTTCCTCCCTCCCTGTGATCTGTAAGATTAGGGCAGGAGATTATCTGGCTAAAATGACTTTTATACAGAGTTACCTTATGGTAGAAGGACACATCTGTCTCCATGTCTCTTTCTCCTTATCACCTATCAACAGGTATTTGATAAGCATTTACTCTACTCAATGATCTATGCTAAATATAATGGCGGAAAACTATGGAGTTCTACACAGCATTGTCTAGGTTCAGGAGTTTATAGTCTGATGGTGGGAGAACTGGGACTATCTGATGTTTGGGGAAGAGGGGTGGACAAGTAACAAACTCACTCAGGGGACTTGTTAAAAGAACTTTAACTTTGAGCAACAAAATTAATAATGATAGTATTTGATTGTAATCTACTGAATAAAGTAAGTATCCATGAGATCGTATGCATATAAATAGAGAATTCAATGAATGAATGAATGACTGAATGGGAGACAGGGACAAATTTTCCTTATAAGATTTCAAATAATATATGGAGGTGGAGCTTACTTCCTCTGCCCTTGAGTGTGGGCTGGACTTAGTAGCTAGCATCTAAATAACAGGAGTATGAAAAGAGAAAAACAGTGCATTTAAAGTGACAAAACTTATAAGTCTCTACCTTAATCCAAAGATCAAGGTTTACATCATCAGAGATAGTTATACTGATATCATGTACTCCTGGTATCTTATGATGAGAAGGTCTCTTAGTCAGCTCAGGCTGTTATAACAAATTACCATAGACCAGGTGGCTTAAATAGTGAACATTTATTTCTCATAGTTCTGGAGGCTGGGAAGTTGAAGACTAAGGTGCTAAAGGCTCAGTGTCCTGGGAGGGTCCTCATCATGGTTAACAGCAGTTTTCTCGCAGTATCTTCAGATGGCAGACGGAGAGTTTATCTCTCTCACCTCTTCTTTTTTAAAGACTTTATGTTTTAGAGTGGTTTTAGCTTCAGAGCAGAATTGAGAGGAAGGCACAGAAATTTCCCCTATACTCCTTGCCCTAACATACTCATATACATAGCCACCCTCATTATTAACATCCACCCTGATTGTCAACTATTGATCAACTTATCTTGATCCATCATTATCGCTCAAAGTTCATAATTGACATAGGATTCACTCTTGGTGATGTACATTCTATGGGTTCGGACAAATGTAGAACAACAAGAACAACATGTATCTACAATTGTAGTATCACACAGTAATTGCACTACTTTGACAATTCTTTGTGACCCACTCATGAGGGCTTGACCCTCATGGCTTAAATACTTTCTAAAGTCTTCCCCTCCAATACCATCATACTGGGAAGTAGACCTTCAATTTCAGAGAAAAGGGACACAACATTAAGTTCATAGTAGAACACTGTCTTCCTTCTGTGATATTTTCCCCATGTTTTCACTCAAATCATGAGAAAGCACCAAACACTAACTGAATGACATTCTATAAAATATGTGCCCAATACTCTTTAACACTCTCAAGTTATAAAAAGCAAGGAAAACTGAGGAACTGTCGCAGATTAGAGGAGACTAAGGAGATGTGACTAAATGCAACATGCCAACCTATGTTTAATCCTAGAAGAGAGAAAAAACATTAATGGGACAAGTGGTAAAACCTGAATATAGTCTATAGTTTTTATAGTTTTGTACCAATAATTATAAAACATTAACATTAGGGGAAAATGGGAGTACTATGTATGCATTTTTTGAACTATATGTGCAAATTTTCTAAAACTGTAAAATTATTTCAAAATAAAATATCTGTTGAAAAAATATCATTGAACAACTGTGTGTTACTAAGAGTTTTTAATTTTAAGAGGAAGGACAGATCACCATGGAAGACAGAGGGGAACATGGGACAGGCCCTCAAAATTGGGCAGGATTTGAGGGCCAGTCACTGATTCTACCAAACCATGAGGTTTTGTCCCAAATTTCGACTTTTTGACCTTTTGAATAAGGCAGAATTCTCCCAGACACTATCTGATAACAAAACAAAAGTAATTTTGTCTTACATATCAGAGCCCCGAGACTAGCTAATTCTCTCCAAGCATTCTTTTATCCAGAGATCCCAGATATTGCCCAAATTGAAAATTCCTCTTGTCATCAAGATGCTTCTGCTGTTCTTTTGAGGTGCTATCTGCAGTCTTTCCTATGTCCATTTACTCCATTCTCCTCTCTGAAAGCAAGATCACCCTCATTTTTTGCTTAATCTCAGAACGTTCCTTTCACCTCAAGGCTTTTATTTAAGTGAAGCTTCCTCAAAAAGCAAAACGTATTCAACTTGCTACAGTGTCCTCTCTTCTCTTCCCCATTCCTACTGAACAAATTGAAAAGGCAATTAAAAGGGATCAAAAACACCCAGGATGAAATGGCTTTTCAGCCTGTTTTTTCATGATTTTAAAAGAACAGATAATTCATATATAGTATAATGAAATTCAAAATCATGTGGAAAAAGACAAATGGTGCCTACTCTTTTGATGAAATTAGATTAATTCTAATAACCTAGTAATAAATGATAATGACAGCAAAAACTATACAGACTAATTTTACTATGAATAAGATACAAAGATGCAAAATAATACTAGCAAAAGGGTGTATCAGTTTTATATCAAAAGAACAAAACCATAGGCATAAATGCAAAAAGGCTCCTTTTTGACAGCTGTATACTTCATTATGTCCATGTGCCATAATTTACCTCCTTCCCCATTGTCAACTAATTGGGTATTTTCTCTTAATTTTTACTATTACAAAAAAATTATTCTGTGTATATATATCCTAATGCACATACAGACTAATTTTACTATGAATAAGATACAAAGATGCAAAATAATACTAGCAAAAGGGTGTATCAGTTTTATATCAAAAGAACAAAACCATAGGCATAAATGCAAAAAGGCTCCTTTTTGACAGCTGTATACTTCATTATGTCCATGTGCCATAATTTACCTCCTTCCCCATTGTCAACTAATTGGGTATTTTCTCTTAATTTTTACTATTACAAAAAAATTATTCTGTGTATATATATCCTAATGCACATATTTCTGTAGGAATAATATTGAGGAGTCAAATTAGTAGCCAAAGAAATTGAATAAAAATACAATGCCCATTTTATAAATCTTAGTAAGGCAGGAATGGATGAAAGCAGCCTTAATTTGGTACAGTATATTGAGTAAATAAACATACTACTGAAACATAAACTATGCAAAAACACTGAAAAAATTATACAAAATATGGAAATAATACTTGTCGAAAAAACATTCAACTAATGAATTGTTAGCAATTCAGACTGTATTCTATTGTACCTGTTTAAATAGTAAAGCACCTTATATATAGATAAATGAATGTATAGGTAGATATTTGTGCATATTTTAAAAACAGTATTATATGACACTATTCCTAAATTTGGTTTGTAAATTTTATGAACATATTAAGTTCCTTCTGCATTAGTACATACAGCTCTATGTCATTCATTTTTAATAGTCACGTACTTTATAGTATACCATAACTTATTTAATTCTCCCTCTGTTTAGGTATTCTCCAAATTTTATTTCAGTAATGTTGTTTTGAACAGTTTTGTATATCCTCCTTCGTGTCCCTATAGGATGGATATCAACAAATAGTTAGAAAGGTAAGGAGAAGCTGAGGAAGAAGAGGTGAACTAGTATAAAAATTTGAGGAGCTTACCCAAGCAGAGAAGGAAAAAAGATAAGGCATAACCTAAAAAATGTTAAAAGGGGTATTGTATACTTTTGAAAAATGAAAAATATAATATGTGCACAGGATAACAGCATAAAAAGTACTAAAGAACTCACAATGAATGGCTGGAGACTTGTATGACCCTTCTTAATTCACTCTAAGATGCAGACTCTTCACTCCCCTGAAAACTTCTCTGGCCAAGGTCACCAGGGCCATTCACACCTTGGGACATTTTTCCTTTATGACATTTGGTTTTATTGGCCACATTCTTCTTCTTGAAATGTGGGCTAACTTGGATTTCATGCCACAATTTTCCTGGATCTCTTAGCTCTCTGACCCCTCCACTCTCCTTCCTTTTTTCAGGCACTCCTAACTCGCCCCATTATAACTAGTGCGGCTCCCCAGGGTTTGTCTTTTATTCTCTCCTTACTAGATCTGCTCTTCTTTGTGGGCTTTTCCACTTTGCTGGCTTTATATAGCATGTAGACTTCATAATTTAGGGCTCTAATGCAAATATCTCCCCTGAGTTCTAGGAACACCTATATCCATCTGTTGACTAGACACATGAGAATCTCAAAGGAGCTTCAAACTCAGCAGGTCCAAAGCTAAATTTCTAAGCTCTCTCTTATTTCCAATTCTTTTCCTCCTCTTCGATTATGAATAATTTGTACTAGTTAAGTATCAATTCAAAATGCCACTTGCATGAAATCCTACAATTCGGTGCATCAGACAGGCACCCCAAATCTTAGACACCCAAAATAGTGGCCTATTAGACAAGGGGAAAATTATTGTATACCTAAGGTTGTTTTTTCCACATAAATCATTCTGTGGATCTGAAATGTTCAGTTTATTGTCAATGATATGACTCTTACGTAGGGAAAGCCTATCATTTAAACGTATTTTATAACATATATGTCAAAATAGACTTTTCTTTATATACTTGTAGATATTAGCCCCGTATCAGCATTATTGTTTGCAAATATCTTCTCTCATTTGGTTGGTTGTCTTTGTTTTGCTGATGGTTTCTTTTCCTGTGCAGAAGCTTTTAAGTTTGATGTAGTCCCATTTCGCTTTTGTTTTACCTCCCTTGCTTTTGGGGTCAAGTTCAAAAAAATCCCTCTGAGACCAAGGTTAGTAACTTTAGTACCTATGTTTCTTCCATGTATTTTATGTTAGGTCTTATATTCTTAATGCACTTTGAGTTAATTTGTGTATATAGTCTCAGATAGCAGTGTACTTTCATTCTTTTGCATGTGGCTGTCCAGTTTTCCCAGAACCATTTATTGAAGATGCTTTCCTTTCTCTATTGTATGTTTTGGCTTCTTTGTCAAAACTTAGTTCCCCATATATGTAAAGGTTTATTTCAGGGATCTCAATTCTATTCCATTGGTTTGTGTGTATGTTTTTCTGCCAATACCATGCTATTTTTTGCCAATATCATCAGTCTTTGATGATTGTAGCTTTGTAGTATAACTTGAAGTCAGGGAGTATGATACCTCTGGTTTTATTCTTTTTTCTCAGGATTGCTTTGGCTATTTGGGGTCTTTGTGGTTCCATACAAATTTGAGGATGTTTTGTTTTATTTCTGTGAAAAATGCCAAATAAATTTAATTTAAAAATAAAAAAATTAAAAAATTTTACATAGTCAAAAATAGACATTTATTTATATTTAACTATTTGAAACAAAGATAAGGATTTTCCCTCTCTATCTAGACAGAAGCACAGTTATTTAAATATTGGGCATTAATTTTAACCTGCTTTTCTCATATTAGTTATTGGTAGGGCACTTACTGTGAAATACTATTTAAAAAGAATGCACACATACAAATTACTCAATGACAAAATCTGATTCAAATTATCAGTTTTTAAGGATCCTGTATACTTGCAACTGTAATGCTAGACAGTGCCACTGATGAGGACATCTGTTGATTCTTTTTTTTAAAAGATATTATTTATTTTTAGAGAGAGGGCAGAGCAGGAAAAAGAGATGGAGAGAAACATCAAACTGTGAGAAAAACATTGATCGGTTCCCTTTGCGTGGGCCCCAACCGGGGACCGGGCACACAACCCAGACATGTCCTCTGACCGGGAATTGAACCCTTCTGCTTTGTAGAAGGACACTCAACCAACTGAGCCATGCCTGTCAAGGTGATACCTGTAAATTATTAATTCACTTAGAGTTTGGGGGTGGTGATGAAGAAAAAAAATGGAAATACATTCCAGCCTACAAAAAGTCTGCTTTTTTCTTTCTAAAAAGGTTAAATATAAATGAAATTCTACAAGTGATACAATTTTAGTTCAAGTTAAAAAAGGCCTAGTTATTCATGGTCATTAACATAAAAATACTATAATCCACAGGGCACAGTACTCAACATAGTCCTAAAATGCAGGGATTGTAACTTTGGGAGAGAGCTCAGAAATGACATAGTTTAAAGATCATAGACTGGTGTCTATAGGCCAGATATGGCCTGCTAACTGTACGTGTGTGTAAGTGTGTGAGTGTGTGTGTGTGTGTATTCTAAATGTTTCAAATATAATGGGACTGCTCTCTGCCAGGGGTGGGGTTGGATGTTTCACTCTCTGGCGTGCCATATGTTTTATCCCCCCAAATTAATTCTGCTGTGCATCCTCTCACCTACCTGCCTGAGCCTCTGAAGACATCTAAGTTTGTAACTCCAGCCAATTTGACTTATCTCCCAATTAAGCACATCTGCCAGGTGGTGCTCCAGTCTCTGCTTGAACACTCTCAGGGGTGGGGAACAGAGAACTTATTAAAATTTCAGGCAGCCTTCTTAGTTAGAAAAGTTCACATCTATTGAGCAGCAGCTTGATGCCCAGGAACTTACCCCTAATGACTGAGTAGATAAAACAAGCCTAATGCCTCTCCCACATGACAGAACTTTAGATAATTGATGGGATCCTTCACATCTCCCCATTTCATTCCAGTGCTTTTCTTCTCAAGGTTAAAGACCTTCAATTTCTTTAATGTCCCTCATTTGGCATTCACCATTCTGATAATCCTCCTTTGAATGAATGTAATTCCATTTCTCAATGACCCCTATAAAATGTGTTTCTGAGAATGAACATAGTGATCTACATGTGGTCTACCCAGCCCAGGAATGGACAATGCCTGCCTCAGACTGCTGGGCATGCTGCCATGCTTCGCTCACTGTCCTTTAATTTCCAGAAGAGTGACTTTGGTCACTACTTCTCTTGAGCACTGTGCCTGATCCTTCAGCTATACTTCAGCATCATATATAAGATCTAAACTGCTTTCTACAGTCCTAATAAGTCCTAATGTACATCTAGATAAGGTCCTGGCTCATTCTTTCTACCCACCTGCTTTGAGTCATCATAAAAAAAAAATCTCAAAAGCCTTAAAACAATGAAATGATAGATATTATCCTGCATATTGTGCATGAAGACACAGTTTTAATAGAAAAAATGAAGAAAAGAAAAATCCTAAAACATGAGTGAAGTTGAGACCATTGTCAATTCCTGGCTTCCCTAAGATTTTATTTTATTATTTTTTATTTAATCTTTATTGTATTCTTTCCATTAACCTTTAGTCCCCTTATACCCCCCAACCCCCAGTAACCACCACACTGGTGTCCATGCCCATGGGTACTTTTTCCTATTTGCTCAGTCCCTCCACCCCTTAACCTCCCCCGCTCCCACCCCACCACCACTAGCCATCATCCTGCCCTCCATCAGATTTTGGCATGTGACTCCATATTCTTTTCACTCTAATCCTGACGACAGTCTCAGTGACTTAGTAACATCATGGGTGTAAACCTGCCAATGCTCTGGCTTCCTGAGTTTATAAGCTCAACTTCAGGATTTTTTCCTTTTCTTTTAGCTTTAAAGTCACACTACAGATATTATATGTACGTGATCCTTGACGGCAGGAATAAAGGATATGGTAGCCATCTTATACCTCCGGCTGTGACTAATATCACTTGAAATATATATTAGGAGGACAATAAATATTGATTAAATCAATTAATGTTTGGAAAGCATAAATAAAAACTCATAAATGATTAATGAGATTTCAGTGAAGTGTTTGGAAATAATCATTGAAAGTTATGATTAGGAAAACATTTTATTAAATTATCATTCAAGTTCAAATAGTGTTCTCCCTTTTATTGTGTTCTAAATATTAACATAAGGTTTAGAAATTATAATTTTTCTCTCTACTCCCGAGATAAACTTTTTTAAAAAAATTATTCTTATTGTATTTTAAAATAACACAATATCATTTAACAATTGAGCAATAACTTACTCTTTGAAAAGGTGGATAAGTTTCACAAAGCAATTTATAGCATATCTATAATTTCATTTTAACAATTTGATAATGGTTTATTTGCATTGTCTAAATTAGAGTTATTAAATGCTTATCTAAAGCTGTTCCAATAGACCTGATACATTTTATATGTATATGTATAATACATTATATACATATAAAAGATACAAGGCTAAGTAGAGTTTTTTGGAGTTTTTCTTAGTATTTGGGGTCACAGAATGATGTGAAAATGTCCACATTGTATTTGAAGGATTGTTAACAAGCTGGAATTACATCCTGTTCTTTTCTTTGAGAATTATGAGCACACTTTGTCAAAGATCACACTGGAGTTTTTTGTCCATAAAAATAACTCTGATGTGGCTTGAAGCACAACTTTTATGAGACTATTTGATTTGTTTTCCAAAGGTCAAGTTCAATCAGAGTGGCTTGCTATAGGAATGTTTTAATTTTTATTCAGTAATGCCTACTTCCTCTATCTGCCTTGTACATCCCATCATCCAGCAAATAAAAACCCAAGTAGTAAAGTTGGTTAGCTAGGCATACTGTGTAAAACATGATGATTTATTCTTTCAGTGACCTTAATGATAGTTTTAGTGTAGTAAATTTTTTATTATAGTAAATTATTTATTGCAGGAGAGACATGTGAGTCAACAAGGAATGTGGAAATAATAGTGGAGAAATTTATGTTACTTTTCTGAAGTCTTGTCCCCCCTCCATGCCTCTAACAACAACAATAAAATACTTTCCATTATGTGAAGTAAATACTTGAAATAACGTGGGATAGATCAGGTTTCTAAAGAGGAGAAACTACATGTTCAATTTTTAGATGTTTCCTGAGATGAGCTCCTCTCATTCTTCATACTTGTTTTATAGCCCACTAGCTGACTGTTAGAATAGATTTTTCAGTTGCTACTCTCTGGTAAGAGTCAAAATTCTCACATTTTCCAGGTTATTGATATTTGCACATAAACACCTTCAGTGCATTATAAAGAATGTGTCTGACCTGGGGACAGTGGGGAAGAGGAATCATGGAGATCCAATTCCCTCTTCCAAGTCCCTGCCTAGTCAGTTGGAGGGCAGAATGTGACAAGTAAATTGTCACTCATTTAATGGGAATGATCAGAGTAGAACAGAAGCAGAAAACCACGAGAAGAGACTAGGTGGTTTTCTGCTCCTGTCCTACTCTGAGCATTCCTTTTAAAAATATTATTGAGCAGTTTTCAAAAACAGATTCTCCTGGTTCTTACAGTAAATACTATCTAAAGAATGGTTTCCTTTTGAATTTTTAAGATACTGTTTCCTTTTCCTTGATCTGTAGTGCTATTTCCAGCTACACATTATTGTATTTCACCTTTATCAGCTGGATGAGGGGATATTTATGCACGTCTAGGGTTTATCATTTTATGAGTTCTGTGAATCTCACTTATGAGCCTCTGAGACCCCCAGATATTTGTGTAGACATCAAAGCCACACTGGTCTCATTATAAATCAAGGCAGAGTATGAAATGTGCTTGATGTCATTAGTCATTAGAGAGAGGCAAATGAAAACCGCAATGAGATATTAGTACATGTCTGTAAGAATGGCTAACATGAATTTTAACAAAAGACCCAGCCTACCACATGTTGCTAATGATGTAGATGAAGTGGACTTCTGCACTACTTGCTGTTGGGAATGTAGAATGATAAAAACTGCTTGGTAAAACAATTTGAAGATATAAAAAGCTCAACATGCATTTACCATATAATCCAGTTATTACACTCCTAAGTATTTTACCCATGAAAAATGGAAGCATATGTCCATCCAAATGTTTGTACATGAATGTTCATAACAACTTTATTTGTAATAGCCAAAAATTGAAAACCACCCCAATGTAAATCAATAAATGAATGGATAAACAAACCCTGGAATATCCATTCAATTGACTACTAAGCAATAAGCAGATGAACTATTTAAACATGCTACAACATGGATGAATCTCAAAATAATTACATTGTATGAAAAAAGCTAGACAAAAGAGAGTACCTGCTATATAATTTATATAAATTCCTAGAAAATACAAATTAATCTATCTTTATAGAAAGCATATCAATGGTACCTGGAAGGGGGAGGGGAGAATTAAAAACAAGCATGAAAGAACTTTGAGGACAAAGGATATTTTTATGATCTTGATTGTAGTGATGGTTTTTATGGGTCAACCTATATGCTTAGGCTCATCAAATTGTATACTTTAAATAAATACAATTCATTACATGTTCTTTATAAACCAATCAAACTGTTAAAAGAGAAATTGTTTTAAAATCTTTATAAAAAGTGTGAACTTTTTTACTTTCATATAGCTTTTATTCATGAGGGTTCAATGATGGCCGAACACATGAGACTAAAATAATATGTGTCTTTTTTTTAAATAGCACTGAGATGTTAGCCAGCATATTCAATAGTGAAATGTAAGTAAGAAAAAAGAGATAGCTAACTGAGGGAAGAATTAAAAACAAAAACAAAAAAAACAAGGAAGATATAGTTTTAATTCCAAAGATTCCTGGAAAGCAGCTCTAGAGAAAGCTGGCCAAGAGTTGAGAAAAGACCATATAAATGCTTGTTACAGGACCGCTCTGCCAGGAAAAAAATTATAAATGTCTGAAGGATTATGGCATCTGTGATGAGCAAGAAAATTAATCTTTCTTGTAGCATATGCTTTCAAATTTTTCCAATTAGAAATGTCTACTTTAAAAAGCAAAGGAACTAACTAAGTGGTAAAATTTTCTCTTTAATTTTTAATGAGTGCCATGTTCTGAAGACTTGTTTAAATTTTTTGAGTTTTGATAAGGGCCATTTTAAAAGCAAATATAGAATTTTATTAATTTGAAATGGACTTAATATTTCTTTGAACTGTGCTTTGAGAAAATTGAATTCCCAATTATCAGTTAATACTCAAGTTGATAAAACTATTTTGTTTGCATTATAAACTTCTAAGATTCTTGTGAAAAGTAAACTAGTAGGGGCAGGAGAGCTGACTGTCTTCTATATGTGAAAATAAAAATAAAATAAAACCATCTCTGGGTCTGTATAACTTATGATTTTGTACACTTGAATTAAGTGATATAAGCACTTTCAGATCATTTCTTAACTTCTTAAAGGTAGAAAAGGAATATTGTATAGATGATTTAAATAATAGAATTGATGCTAGACTAACACAAAACTAATACATAAGCAAAATAACTATAATAATATGTTAGTAAACTCTTTAACACTTATTTCCGAATAATGTATCTGTATTTAACACTTATTTCCGAACAATGTATCTGTATTTTTAAAGACACTGCCCACAAGTTACATTGAGTGCCATTCCAAGGTAAAATGCCCCTGATAAATAGCTCATTTCTCCTAACCACAGATCCCTATAGTGCTTCAATGTTGCTTTGATTTGAATCTGCAGTGGCAATAGTTTTCCCCATCAAATTCTCTCTGAGAAGGACATATATCGTACATTCACATGGGACTTGCTTGAGTTGGTAGAACTTAAATAGAATCCTGGAAATAAAGTAATTAAAAAGAAATGTGAAACCACACACTATGGGAGGTTTGAGGGGAAAATATTTACAACATCATACAGATCTAACAGCATTATCCCAGTGATAAACATGGCTTTTTTTTCCTTGCTATCTTCCTTGTGAAATAGCAAATGCCACAATTGCCAAAATACCCAAAATAAAGAATTAAAAAATCTATCAGAAAAATAAGCACCACCACCCCTACCTCCACCCCACCCCCCACAAAAAAAAGTGAAAGAAGAGTGAAAGACTTGGTGAGAAGGTAGGTCACTAGTTCTATTTAATGGATACTGGCTCTGTGATACAGCGTGGGTGGGCAGGCAAATACAGCAGGAAGGCAAAGGGAAGAGCGTAAACCTCATGTAGTTGGTAGAGATCTTAGCATCTTGGACAAAGGAAGTAAATGTATTTCCTAGGCTTGCCCAGGTTTTGGGAACAATTGTTCTGTGAGAACTGCCTAGAATTGGTCTAAGATCTGGGACTGTCACTAAAATTGGTGCCCATAGCCTGCAAATGACTTGAGTGCCTACCGCACCCATTCACTTTGGAGGGTTTGGTTTGCAGACAGTTGCACCAGTTGCCTTGCTGGTTGGTCTATACTGGAGGTACCTCTGGGAGCCCCAGCGAGACTCGTGTCAGTCAAACTGGGAGTGACTGGGGTATCTCTCCAGTCAAGAGAGAACACTAACAAAACCAGGCGTCATGGAAATAGCAGTAGATTCCCCTCCCTATATGATTACAACTCCAAGGAGCTTCTTGAATAGGTCAGATGTACATATACTCAGGTATTAATGCCTATGGGCAAGACTAGTTAAATTTATTGCTTAATGTCTTCCTCGAGAGCCCCTAATAGGAAGAATCACATCCCGGTGACATTTTCTGTAGATTTGGCTCATAAATAGAATACCTAGAAATTGTTATATTAAATTTTGTATATAGTGTATGGCTGAAATTCATCAATTTTTAAGGGATTTGACTCTCCTGGCAATAGAATAACCTTTCTAACATTGATTGATGGGAAAATCATCATCTCCTGAGGCAGCTCAAAGGAAAGATCTTACCACTAGAATATTCTTCCTTATATTAAACCCAAATCTAAATGTCTGAAACTTATATGTTTTGTTTCTTGATTGACCCTTAAATATGATACTCATTGTACAAGCCTTCAGCAAGATTTCTCTATTTTGATTAAGGAGATGTCAGGAAAGATCCTATTTTATTTGCCTAAGTCCAAATATGTGTATTATACTGCACTAACTTGACCATGTACAATAATATTAAATATAAAATTCTTATAATAACTATTAGTAATATAAACTATTAGGGAAGTTAATTTGATGATATACATTAAAGCATTAAAATGCCTTCCTTTAATAAAATTAAAACTTTTCTTTAAAAATAGATGTTAAAGACTATGATATGCTTCCATTTCTGGGGGAAACTTTTGAGTATCACACCATGTGATTCTACGACCCTCTACTCCCCCCTCAGTTCTGTGATGTGTTGGCCTCTTTGACTCTAATTGAATGAGGAGTTTAGCACCAGACTCACCTTCTTCCTCTCCATCCCCAGTGCTGCCTTAATTTTGAGTTATTTAACTGTCCATATATCATGCTGAATTATTTTATATTCATAGATCTTTAATTTCCTTCTCATGAATGAGTTCAACAACTACAGAGCAACTGACTTAACAGAGTAGATGGTATGAATGCAAACTGTTGAATTTCAGTTGAATCCATAACATAATTCTCATTCGCATTCACCATGATACTAATTCCAAACCCATTCACTTTCTCAAACACTTAATTTCATGTATATACATACCCCTTACTCTCATCGATTTAGCTGATCTTCAGTGAAGAAGCCATCAACTTCCAGTTTTACTTCCCTTTTTAATTTTTTATGTAATAGGAAGAGCTGTCACCTTCCTGTCCATGTCCTTCCTTAATTTTCTGCTGTTCCCATTATTACATATTATTGTGCAACAAACCACCTTTAAAGTGGATGACTTAAAATTTAATTATTTCTCAGTATTGTGTCAGTTTCTTGGGCTCAGCTGCATGGCTCTCTCATACACTTAAGAGTTAGATGATAACCAGTACTGCAGACATCGGAAGGCCTACTGAATTGGATGCAAAAATGTCCTCTTCGCATCCATGTCTGGTGCCTTAACTGAGATAGTTAGCCTGGACATTTATCTCTCTTCATGTGGTGTCTTTATAAGGCCAGTTTCCTCACAGCATGTTCTTACAAGTAGTTGGTCTACATGTGAAATACTAAACTTCAGTTCATTGCTCTCTCTTTATAACAATCTATCATTTTAATTTTGTAACATTAATATAATTACTCTTTGACCTTAGGAAACCTTCAGATCCTGGGTTACTCTATTTTCTTTTCATCTACCCGATTCTACATTCCCTTTCTTCCCTTTCTAACATAGATTCCAACGTCTGTTATTCAGTCATTCTGTCACTTATTATTGTGCCCCTCTTGCTCCTTGCTTTTCTGTTGAAACCCATTGTAAAATCATAACTTGGACTAATTTAACACTTTTATCTCTTTGGGTTTTCACAAGTGAAGATTTTTTTTAAATGTAGCAAAGTTCCTCCCATCTTTAAAATACCTTCTTTTGATGTCACATTCTCTTTTAATTATATTCAAGTTCCGTACTTATGAAAATTAAGCTGCTTTGGAGAGGAATAAACATTTACTGCTACCACTTTAGTGCAAATTCATTCCTTGTTTATTTCCAGGATGAACAATTACTTTTAATAGGCCTTTATAATCTTCTTTTACTTGTCATTGTTGACCATTCTCTCCTTCAAGCATGAAATATCTTCTTAGCTTCTGTAACTTAATTTTATCCTATTTCCATCCTATTTCTCTAGACTACTTCTTGGTTTTACTTGTGGGCTCATTTTTCTGCCCGTTCCTTAAATAGTCACATGCTCCAAGTTTTCATTGGTTCTGTGTTCTTTTAATTATTTACTCTCATAAGATTATATAAAACCACATTTATGATTTCAATTACTAATTATGTGTTTCATTTTTAGCCCTACAGTCTGCCCTAAACTCAAGAGCAGAAATCTAGCTGGTTCTTGAAAATCTCACTTGTTTGTTTTATAGGAATTTTGAGCTCTACTTGTTCTGGAATGAGCTAGTAATTTTCACCTAAAACTTAAGCAATACTAGTATAAAAATCCCCTCATTCCACAGAATCTAGAAACATAGGAGTCATCCTTGACTCCTGTATCTCACTTAGTCACCATATCCAATCATTTTTAGGGTCCTGCTAATACAGCCATTTCACATCTCTGACCTGTAGTTTTGCTGATAGTTGTTTATTGCAATACTACTAAGCGATGATTATTGAAGGCATCATTCTTCTTTTTAGGAGCATTTGCAAATAAATAGGCCCTCAGAAAGACCATGTAGTGATCTGGACTCTTAAAAATATACCACAGAAGCCCTGGCCAGGTTTCTCGGTTGATTGGTGCATCATCTTATACACCAAAAGGTGTGTGTTCTATCCCCATTCAGGGAATGTGCCTAGGTTCTAGGTTGTAGGTTCAATCCCCAGTTGGGGTACGTACAGGAGGCCAGTGATCAGTGTTTCTCTCTCTTTCTCTCTCTCTGAGTGT
The DNA here is from genome assembly GCF_987537825.1 of Furipterus horrens. Lineage (NCBI taxonomy): Eukaryota > Metazoa > Chordata > Mammalia > Chiroptera > Furipteridae > Furipterus > Furipterus horrens. The sequence goes on along the minus strand of NW_028327182.1, from coordinate 20,560,379 downwards.
ATATGTCTCACCAATAAACATATATCTAGGTGACAATTAAAACAAAAATACTAGAAATGACTCTGCTCATTCCTTCTCTATCCTGTTGCTAATATAGCAGCCTTGAAAGTATTCTCCATAACTCAGTATCTAATAAAATATTACCATAATATTTTAGAAAAGCTACAGACCTCCACGTACTGATTTTTATTTCCACGGACAGTGTCTACACTACGATTTCAAGACTTTGGAGTCAAGGTTATGCATGATAATGTGGAGATACATAGATGCTAAATAGTTAACTTTTCTCATGCCTTCAGTTTTGTTTCTAATGCTTGCCTGAGTATTTTCTGTGTGTTGGCTTTGACCCGACCACTCTGAGTGCTGTTTGAAGGAAAAGAGAGCTTCTAAAGCATTATTGACTTCCTACATGAGTGGAGGTACCATGTTAATGCTGTATATTAATACATTCTCACTGTGGGACAATACCCATGCCTAGAAACATGAACACATCAGATGACCCAATATGAGTAACCACAAAAAACCAACCGTGACTAATTCTTAGTTGAAGGAAAATAACTTAGTAAATTGAAAGCAACATATATTTCATCAAGTAGCAGGAGTGTAACTCTTCTTGGAATCGTAACAGGGAACATCAGTGAGAGGATTAGTAATGACAGGTACACAGGAAAGAATGATGTTAATAGAGAAGTAATTGACGGGATTCATTACTTGTCATCCATAAAAATAGCTTTATTTCAACATGGTTAAAAATGCAGTCAATCAACACAAGCCAGGACATTCTCCTGAGGAAATGGGGAGGCTATTGTGAGGTATGTGCTATCTGATTTAGAGAAAAGTGAACCATTGCTTGAGTATTAAAACACAGTTTACAGAACCTTTGTAAATCACCATTGATGGTTAAATTTGTATTTGCCAAGGGTCGTGTTCTTATGTGACCAGTGTAGTAGGTATTTGTAAAAGGTATGAAGGCTCTTAGTAAAGTCTCTTTTGTCTTACTTAAAAGCTTGAGAATTAAAAAAAAAAATTTAGTCCTGGATTATTATTACATAAGTGGACACATAAGATAAACCATTAAAAGAGCATTGAAATAAAATTATTTTCATGATTAAAGATAATTAATTTTTTAAGCAACCATAATGTTGAGTTTATGAGCATGTCTTAATGTAAATTAAGATTTAAAATTTTCTGTAAAAAGAATGGTTCTACAAATATCAGAATTTTTAGGAAGATATAAAAGACCATCTAGGTCTAAGCATGGCAGTATTTATTATAAAAATCATAAAGATCAGTTTCAGATTTACAAATTTGGCAATTTGGCAGAATTTGGAACTCATAAGTAAAATCAGATAATTTGTTTTAAAAAGAGTAAAACAAGTACAGCAATTGATTTGTTGAGTTGCATAGTTTGACATGTCATCCTTTATCTAGTTTTTGTAAATTTGATTCATCAGTGGCACAATAAATATGCCTTCAGAGGAAATGCTCTTAAGAGAAAAAAAGGAAATAAATCCATTTTAGTTATTCACTATAAGATGGAAGTTAAATCGTGCTTTAAGATAGAAAAACTATAATTTTGGAAAATGTTTGTTTAGATCATTGCAAATAATATTAAGATTCCAGAGGTTCAAACACTTCTGGTAATGTTTTAATTATTGTAGCATAATTAACTCCCTTTGGACTAAAGCTGTTCCTTTTGATTGTTCTACAAAGGTAATGAGTTTATGGCAGCTTCATTACCGTCCTTTAAGCTTTTAATTATCAATAAGTGATCCAATAAGAATACGTTTCTACTGCTCATTCAGAGCTTCTATGATGGTACTTTTATTTGACCCCCACAGGTCCCAGCAGGGTCAGACCGAACCTTCCATGGCTGCACTTCATTGGATGTCACCCGCCTCCAAACCACACCTAGAAGGAGCCTTATACGCACCAAGTTTGCTGATGGAGCTATGACTCTCACAAGTCCATAGGGGGCTTCCTTCAGAATGTGAGTTAAACTGATTGCTAGATATCTTTTGCATGCCAGTCTTTTTGCTCTGTAGTATTATTTATAATTGTGATAGTATTTGGATATACCTACTTGTTTTTATGATGATTGCTTCTTTGTTCTCCTTGCCTTGATATTTTATATTTCAAATTACTATACAGCTAGTTCTAAATATGCTTTTACATATTTAATTAACAATTAGGCTGAGCTGTCTACTAATAGGAAATAATGTTATTTTTTTCACTATCAACCTACCTGGAAAGCAACTTCTAACTCTTTGTTTGACTTGCTTCAATTTAGGGTCTGAAAGTTATTTGGAATTTCTCTTCCTCAACTACAAATCCCATATCAATAATATGATATTTATTAAAATTCATAGCCTATTACATAAGCCTCTTATGAATTATATGTATATGTTTCTTACATATAATAGTTCTTAGGGTTTCTTTTTATACTCCATATTTAAATATTAATCCATATTTATATTTACAAAGTTGATCTCAAAATAATTAAAGCTGAAAAAATGCATTTTAGAAATGGTAAATAGTTTTTAAATCTGAGAGCAGAGAATTTAGGCTAGGGATTAAATCTCTTTTGTTTTTGGAGAGATTTGTTTCAATCAATGAAATAAATATAAAGCAAATATCTAATTCATGGTACTCAGGAAACCCAGAACTGAAGACATAATTCAAATACAGATGCCTCAGACTGAAAAGTTAAATTGGGTGTATACTTATTAAGAGCCAATATGTTTTCTTCAAAATAGGACTTCGGACTATACTCTCCCTGAAAATTGTCTGTCATTGACAGATTTGTCTAAGTTGGTCTCTCTCACTCTCTCTTCCACATATTTGTTCACCAATGATCAGAGGACTGGAAAGATATACAAACACAATCTTCTTATAACATAGAAAAAGTTGTAAAGAGGAACTGCTTGTGATATTTTCTAAACTTTGGAAAATATTCCCTTGACTATTATGACAGTTTTTCAAGATACTCCCATCTGGGCAGGCGAGGGGCAAGTCCTGGACTAAGGTTGAGAGGGGGTGGTGGAATGCTGCTTTTCGTTCTGTGTCGATGAACATATGCATCTAGATCCTCAATAGAAAGGACATGGTCTAAAAGAGCTTTAGTTGGGAAGAGGTAGACAACTTCTACAGTGTGTTGGCAGGTACAATGTGCCAAGGAGGACTATTTGAAGGGCTGAGGAGAATAAACAGCTCCCTGTGGACGGACTAAAGGAGACTTTATGTTTTCTTTTCCTGCGTTACACATATCTCCCATTTGCCTATTGCTTCCATTTGGTCTTACCTGTGCTTTGAGCCTCTTGAGGGCAGGCTATGTACATAGTTGAGATGAAGCAACTCAGAGAGGGTAATGGTGACACACACCTGTTTTTCAGTGAGTTTTCTAGTGGTAGGGGAGACTGTGGCACAAGGGGTGATGACTTGAACTACTGTTACTTATTTAAAAAGAGAGTGACTTCCAAAGTTGTCACAAATAGGACAGTCTGGATGTCATTAAGATTTGAAAAATGTGTATCCATCACTCTTATCACTGTCATCAATAATAATGATAATGCCAAAAATTTGTAGACTATTTTTTGAAAGTACTAATATCTTGCTTTTTATCTGAGACTTTGACTATAAAATACTGTTAGGAAATATGTTTCACAATAAATTAGTCTAAGAGTAAACTGAGATACCCTAATTAATCACTTTGAAAAATTTCAGGGCCCCCAAATTGTACATAATAATAATAATAATAATGTACATTTAGTGAATTTTCATTATGGACAAGTATTTTTTAATATTTTTTCATATATTTATATGTGTGTACAAAATATACAAAAATAAACACATACAGAATATACTACTTTGCTTTGTGTCTAATCCTCCCAATGACTACTGTGAGATAGAAACTCTATTAATCTTCATTGTACTGATATGGAAGCAGAGGCATACATAGATGAAATAATTTACAATGTGAAGGAGGATTCGAATCCATACCACTGAATTGCAAAGACATCTTTCTTTGTCTCTGCTACAGGGGACATCAGTTTACCCATCCTATTCAGGCAGTTTCAGAAACAGTTCTCATGTAGTAAGAGTTAGTTGAAAAATATTGAGATTATCTCTGATTTAAGTTGTATTGCAAAGGAAGACACTTCCCACTTATTTTAAATTCATCATAGTTATAGTCACTAAGTATTGATAATATTTTAAGTGGGTACACATTTAAATGCAATGCCATTTACTTTGAAAGTACATATTTTTGTCACTTCATTTAAAATTCATCACAGAAATAATTTTTCTGCAAAGACATGTCTGAGTACATTAGTTCAAAAGATGATATTGGTGAGCTGATGGTATGCATATTTCAAAAAGAATGTTGCAGGGCACTGAACATGCATTTGCAAACAATAGGTGTATATTTGTGGTATCTGTGAAGGGTTGAGCTAGTTGATCATTTTACTCCTAACCAGTTAACGGTTCCTTCTTTACAAACTGTAAGTCACTTGACTTGAAAATGAAAAAAAAAGGAGGAAGCTATTTTATAAATTAAGGTTTCTAAGTTGTAAACACTTAAAAATAGCTTTACTTTTATTGGATATAGACCTTTTGTTTCAAGTGAGATATTTGAAGAAAAATGATTACAATTTCTTGTACTGCTCTGCATGGAAACCCAAACCGTGAGAGAAAAGTCCGCAATATTATCGGGTATCATTTTGTTCTTCAGGTGTTAAGTGCAAACACTGTTTAAGCTGTGTGTGGCTGTAGAGCTGACTTGGAAAGGCCCATAAATGCACCAGAAGTCTAGGCAGGTTTGATGATTAAAGGTGCAAATAGGAAAAATTACAGAAAGGGCAAAGAGGGCAGCTGAGTCTGATGCATTCCATGAGCAGATATTAAAAGTATATAAAATTAAGCTTTCCTGATGTAAATTTATTCGGGAAATCAGGAGTAACTGCTAGTTATATGACGTAAGGGACCATGAAAATGTAGGTTCTGAGAGCCGCTCATCCGTTGACAATGCAGTAAGTGACGTCTGCAACCCAGGTACATGAGTACAGGAGGGGAAAGGTGAGTCAGCACTACTTGTCGGGCTGCCTGCTGCTCTAAATGGGAAAGAAACTATGGTTGTAGAAAATATTTTGTTAAGGAGTGTATGTCACCTGTGAAAGAGGATATGGATAAATGAGTCCCGATATAGATCCTAAAACTGTCATGGAGCCAACTACAAACAGGAAATTCAGGTAATTTAAATCCTGTAAATGTTATTCTGCCAAAGTGAAATGCAGTCTTTAAAACAAACTTTATATATTTTCCCTGATATAGTCCTCATTAATATTGTGTTGCCTTTTATTCCAGATTTTTTTCTTTTTACATTGTAACTTAATGGTAGGCATAAATCTTAGACTGTATGTCTTATTAATATTATGTAACAAGCATGATTCTGCATCATTAGAGTTTGTAATAAATGACATTTTGATGATTGCATAACATTACAGATGACCCATAAATGTCCTTAATTACTCGTCTGTTGTGACACATTTATGTTTTTTGATTTTTTTTCTTATGATAAGGCTGCAATGAAAAGCATTCATTAAGATAGATTTCTGGAAAAGTAATTACAGTCAAAGGATACCAACACTAGTTCTCAGACACAGTTTGCGCAATTATTTTCCAGAAATGTATTTCAGTAGACAGTCTCACCAGAAGGGTGTGAATGTGGCCATCTCAACGTACCGTCTTATCCACCAAATAACTATTTTTTTACTATTTTGAGAGCCGAACTAATCGTACTTAATTATTTGTACTGTGGTTGAAATTTTATGTTTCTTAGCTATTATAATTCTCATATACACATGTGTATGTGAAATCACTTTTATTTCGATTTAACTATAAAAGATTTAATTCTTTATTATTCTCCATTTATGTGTACCCATTACATAGCTAATTTTCACTCTGGTTTGTCACCCTATTTGGTTTGTAGTGTTCTTTGGAAGCTTTAGGGTTTTGGTGTGTATGTGGGGGGGCGTGCGTGTGTGGGTGTAGCATCTAACATCAGTTTGGGGGGCTTTTGTTGATTTCCTGCTTTCTAACCTATGTTGGCCATTTTATGATAATTTTAGGGGAGAGAAGGAGGAGACAGATATTTGAGCATGCAAGTTACTCAACCAGTAGTGGATATTTATTACATTCTTGAGTTTGTCTGTGTGGGCCTTCAAGGATGGGGTTTTCTTCATTCAAGAAATTTTACTTCCTGAAAAATAAAGGAGCTTCACCTGGGTCTGATTCCTTGGGAATGTTTGTAAGACTTACCTAGCACCTTTGCTCTGGAATTTATCACATCATATATGTTCACCCTGAAAACAAAGTTCAAACCTTTACTGTGGAGAGCTTTAAACAAGTGATTCTTTGATTTGTAGGGTGTGGGGGGTGTTTTTCCAATATGTTTATTCTTTGTGGCCTCTTGTGACTTATTTTCTCATAATTATTATTTTTATTCTACTTCCCATTACCATTTAACCCCCTTATACTCCCCTCCCCCAGCAATCACCCCACTGTTGTCTGTCCATGAGTCCTTTTTCCTTTTTGCTCAATCCCTCCCCCCCCCAACCTTGCCCTCCCCCCAAGACCTGTCATCCTGCTCTCCATCTATGAGTCTGTCTCTGTTTGCTTAAACAAGTGATTCTTTTAGACATCTTCAGACAGTGCTGGACAGTTCTTTGGGTGCTTTTTGTTTCAGCAGTGCCTAGTGATTTTTTTCACATTTATACTTGGCTTGGTGGTTAAACATATCTCCATATCTATTCTGCCTGAACTAACCAGTTGCTACTAAGAACTGAAGCTTTTCAGTTTAGATCTGGTACACTTTGTTGTTGCTATTTTAACAAGACAAATACTATTGGTTATGTATACAATCAAGGTTCTGATCCATTATACCATGCTGTGAATATGCTTATAGAAAAGACCCAAAGTGAGTAGCCCTAACTGCTTTCTCTCATATACAAAAAGATTTCCTTCCTGTTAATTGTTCTTTCATCCTCTTCTGTCTTTGTCCTTTTCTTCATCTTTCCTTCCTTTCTTCCCCATCCTTTTCTCTCTCTCTCCCTCCCTTCCTTAAGGCTAATTTTCTTTGAGAACAGCTCTTGTGGTCTTTCACAGTTTTTGACATCAAGTAATCATTTTTAAATTCTTCCTAGATAATTTTAAATCCCTATTTTATTTCTTTTTTGATCTAAGTGTTAACTAGAAATGTATCTCAGTTTCCAAGTACTTTTCTTGCCACATTTTTACTATTAATTTTCATATTGGATTATGATCAGAAAACCTCTCTGCTTTTTAAATGTGTTAAGCTTTTCTTTGTGGACAAGTTCATATTGATTTTCAAAAATGTTCCACATATATGCAAAATTTCTATATTTGTAGAGATGCATGTATATTAAGTTTTTTCTTGTTTTCATTATTAAAGTCCTCCATGATCTCTTTATTTTTAGTATACTAAAATTTTTAAATTCTGAAGCATATTGATGACTCCAAGAATGTTTTCTCTGATTCGTCTGGAATTTCTTAAATATTTGCATTTTCCAGTTAACTGCTATGTTTCATATAGGTTTATGATTTTAAATCTCTTTATCTCTAAAATGTTGCCTTTTATAATTAGAATCTTATTCTAAATATCCTATTTGTTTCAAGAATTTGAATCACATGTTTTTGAATGATCCGTGATCTGTTCAGATTACCTGTATGTTATAAAGTTCATTGCTCACGACTGTTTTAGCTCTCGTTGGTTTTCCCATGTTGTGAAACTTTGATTTTGTTTCATTGTGTTAGGTTAAGTACTTAAGTATTTTCCTAAGATCTGTTATGTGGTTATGCATGAGAGTATCCTCTCATACTTCTTGCACATTCTCAAATATCTATTTATAGATGATCGGTATAGGATTGTTATTTATTTGTTTGTTTGTTTGTTGTCATTCCACCATTTTCTAGCTTTTAGAGTAGCATAAATGATACCATAAATGTCAATATAACATTTATTAGTTTTGAAGCTGACCTCTTCTGTCTAAATAATTGTAGTCTTTTCTCTTAAGGCATTAATTTCACAGATTTTGTCATGCTTTGCTGAGTCTTTTGCCATCAGTCAGGATTGAGACAGGCAGACTCAGTTTGTTTTCAATGCAGAAGTTTTTCCTCCTGTTTATTTATTGCCTATCCTCTATTTGTTACTATATTCCGCTCTGGCTATAGTAGCTACATTTCAGGATTCTTGAATCTACCCTTCAAGTCTTTTAGATTTTCTAAGATTTCATCACTTTACATTTTGAGATTTTTTTCCACTTGTTCTTTTTGGCTCTATATCTGGGCTCAGTTAGGAGTATACTTAAATCTATTAAATTACATAGTAGAGAAATCATGTTTTTTCCTTAATGCAATAGACACTTCTTAGTATTATTTTGTTCAAGTTGCTCTCTCTTTCCTTGTAGCAGGGAGAATTCTAAGATTACCCCCAAGGTTTTCTCCTCCTGGTGTACACACCCTGTATAATCCCCTTGCCTCAAGAATGGGTGAAATTTGTGACTATGAAGGGATAGTTACCCACTTGAGTAAATTATGACATATGGGAAGGGTGAGTGATGGTGACTCCCATGATTCTGTTGCATTATTCTTCCCCTGGACTTGAAGAAGTAAGCTGCCATGTTATGAGAGGACTAGGCAGCCTCTAGGAACTGAGAGAGACTTCCAGTTAACAGCAAGGTGGAAAACAGTGACCCCAGTCACACAACTACATGGAATTGAATTCTGCCAGCAGCCCAGGTGAGATGGGGAGGATCGTGAGCTTCAGATGCGGTTGCACTCTTGGCTGACAGCTTGATTTCAGCCTGATGAGACAGTGATTAGAAATCTAGCTAAGCCGTGCCCAGACTCCTGTGAGAAAACAGATTGGTGGTTTAGACTACTGATTTGTGATCATCTGTTATGCAATAAAAGAAAATGAATTATTCCTTTCTAGAAATTAAGCAGGTGTCTTTTTTTTTTTCTTCCTCATTATTTTCTTGCTGATAGGACCCTTAGATTGGATGTGAGTTTCCTTGGTCACTGGATCTCTGGTCTGGTTGTCAGAGCGGCTCAGATCAGGAGCGAATAGCTGGGTGCAGAAGTGGGCAGAGTTTCTGTCTCCACCGCAACACCCAGAGGATACTTTGTTTTCCAGGATTCTCTTACACTTTCCGAGTCTCTACAGGGAGAGGACTCCATTTACCAATTATATGACTTCTTGAGTTCATGGAGTCCATACAGGTTAGTCAGACAGCCATGAGGTTGGTGTTGACTGTCTTTCAGAGAATATACAGAATTCTAAAGGCCAAGATAGTTTTCTGAAACCTAAAGCATCCAGTTTATCACCCTATAGCTTCTTTCTTTCTTTCTTTTTTAAATTTTGATTTTAGAGAGAAGGTAAGGGAGGAGAAAGAGAGGGAGAGAAACATGAATGTATCAATGTGAGAGATAAATATGAACTGGTTGCCTTGCATATGTGTCCCAACCTTAGGACCAAAACGCCACAACCCAGGCATGTGCCCCAACCTGGAATCAAACTCATGACCTTTTGATTTGTGGGATGACACCCAATTAACTGAGCCATACCGGCCTGGGGCTCACTCTATAGCTTTTTGATTCTGGTGCCCAGGTTCTTACCAGCTCATGAAGGAAAAAGCTCCATATCACTTCTCTTTCACAGAAACCAAAATCCTGCTTGCATTCATTGTTTTCTTTGCCCAGACAACTTTTGCCTTAATAAAGGCAGATTACGTTTTGGAGAGGAGGAGCGGCAAACTGTTTTCATGTTGTCATCTTCCCACAGTCCTCTGCCAGGAGTCTCTTCTTTGTGGTCTCAAATGAGGACATTTATTTGTTTATTTAGGATGAAACAGTGTTATTTGCAAAAGAGAAAGAGGGGCAGAGAAGGAGAGAGAGAGAATGCATATGTATATATATGTAATATCACATCAGTTACATGTTCTGTTGTAACAGGCAAAATGCTAGAGAGGCAGATAGCAGAGTGTTTAAGATCATGGACTTTGGGTTCAGATTGCCTAAATTTCTCCATCTTGGTAAATCACTGGGGAACACAATTTTCATTGAGTTAGATCTGACACTTGTTTTTGACTAACTTTTGGCATCTGAATCCAAAAATGACCCAGTTTTTCTCTACACATCAACTTTTTAAGGTACAGGATACCCTCCCTTTGTCCCAAAAATCATATAAAATGTATATACAAAAGAAAATAAAGAAAAAATTACAGCTGATTCAGAGTTATTTTATTCATGTAAAGGCTACATATTGTTACTGTCAGTCAACTAGTGTACAAGTAGTAAAGTTCTGCTACCAAACATACATATTAAGGTGTTTTATCTTTTCAAATGACAGGCTAGGAAATGTCAAAATGAGAAACTTGAAACAGTCTCCTTCAGTTGGCAAAGCTTTCACAAATTGCTTCATGGGACCCAGTTTTATGTGCAGAGGTGGGAATAGAATGTTCTTTGTGTCAACAAGTGGCTCATGTAGAATGTTTGGATCACCAGGTTTGAGGTCAGATCTTGGAGGCCAGTTTGACTCCACCCAGTGCTTCTCATGAGCTCTGCTGTCCTACATACACCGAAAACAGGGATATTTGGTGTATCCACATTGCTGACCAAGAGGGAAGCAGACCATTTGAAGGTCAACACAGATGATCCAATTGTGCTTGTGATATTGCAGCAGATCAACGACTCTCTTTATGTCTTCATATTCTTCACAAAAAAAAACACAAAACCTGAATGGCCAATTGCGACTGCACCAAATAAATTGCCATTGTGGAGGAGGACACACTTCAATGTCTGCTTTGAGCTATCCATGAACAGTCACCATTCAGTTGCATTATAGATTAGAATTCCCACTTCCTCCATTAAACCATGTATGCAATACACAAAGCCACCATCACTTCAAAAGTACTGCAGAAATGCACTTTCTCTTGATCAAAAGTAGGATGCCTTCGCTCCTTTTTCAATCAAGTTTTCCTCATGCAGGCTTGATGCTAGGAGTTCTGAAGCCTTTTAGCATAGTCCCAAATCTTGTGCCAAATCATTGAACTCATGCTGATCAAATCCCTTATAAACTGAGTCATCTTCAATTTCAAAATTTTCATCATTGCTCTCACTTATTTCTTCACCATACTCCTGTATTTTGAAAGAGGGTAGTTCAATGAAAACTGGCACTGGGATTTCAGCTGAATGAGGCGGCACTGGGCATATAGCTGATGGTAGACCAGGATACTCTTTATTTTACATTTATTTTTCTTGTTATATCCTGACATTTTCACTATACAAAAGTAATAGTCACTTGAATGGTCTCTGGGCTCTCGCCAAACCATAGGTATACCAAATGGCAATTTATCATGTGTTTGTTTCATCCACTTCTGTAAACTCTTAACACACTGCTTGCACACCTTGTGAGGGGCCCAAGATTTATTTTGGTCACTAAGTTTTACTTTAAAATATGCAAAATTGGCTTGCCTGACAAATGCGCTGATTTTTGTTCTTTGACTGGGAATGGTAAAACTGCCTCAGATATTACAAAATGAATCAGGGTTGTTTAGGCACTTACGACAAGAAATAGTAGAGGCAGACATGATCTGAAGGAAAGGAAATAAGTACAAATGTAAATAAAAAAATAAATTCTGCTAACTCCTTGTATACAGACAAGAACTCGGACTACACTTTGGAAAATGATTCACTATATAGAGCAGCACACAACCTCTCACCACACTGTCTCATGTGTAACTGAATAGCCTAGACAAGTATGAACCTGTCACTGGTCTCCAAGGTTGTCCCCCACCCCACCCCACTGGAGGGAGGTTTGCTCTCAGCCAACAGGAGAGCACTAGTCCTTCCCTTGATCCAGGCTTGATCCAGCATAGAGCGGTCTTATTAAGATAAGCTGTAGAGAAAAAACTTGATGTGATAGAAGAAAACTTACTGCAGTTTTGAAATCAGCATGCCTATTTAAGTCTAAAGCAGCTGAAAAATTGAACTCAACAGGAATTATATTAAAAGCTGTTCCCCTGTGTTATACTATATTTAATGCCTTGGTTTGCATATTGATTCAATGGAGAAAAGATGATGTATTTCACAGGTTGTTGTGAGGACTAAATGAATTAACATAAGTAAAATACCTAGAACCAGAACTAACACATAAGTATTGTAGCTACAATAAAACATACACTAAAGTTATCAGAAAAGGGTGAATGAAGCATCAATCATTAGTTAATTATATATATTTTATTTGTTAATGTGTGAAAACATGCTCAACGGAGAGCATTAAATGTTAGGAAGAGTAACATTAAATATAGTATGAATATTATTATTTACTCCTTCTTAATGTGGCTGAGAAAGAGCTAGTATCTGTAAGAGAAGTGTTTGTTTTTCCATTTTCTTGGTATTCAGGTGTGCTTGCATTATCAGTGTTACTTCACCTTGATGTGTTTACAGGAATCTCCTACCTACTGGTCTATTTTCCTAGGGCTGGTGTGGTTCAAACCAAATCATTTCTCTGTACATACACCAAATTGGGCACAAGTGAACTGCAATGTTTTATAGAACTCTGAAAGCAAAGCTACCCCTTGGGGGTCCTGCTATCTAACCCTCCATTATAGATCTTCCATTATGTCCTCATAGGCCCAGGGTGAGACCACGTCTGTGTCTGTTAAGTGTTAGCAAACTTTTGTTTCCTGGATTGTAAACAGAAGTGTATATAAATTCATGCTTTACTATTTCCTTCTTAACATTCCTGGGGTGAACACACCTTTTTCTTTTTGACATCACTAATCTAAAAAACTTTTTTTCTATTCTCTTTTTTAATTTTATTTTTCAATTACCGTTTACATTTAGTATTATTTTGTATTTGTTTCAGGTGTACAGCATAATGATGGACAATCATATACTTTACACAGTGATCCCCTGATATTATCAGTACCCACCTGTCACCATACATAATTATTATAATATTATTGACTATATTTCCTCTGCCGTACTTTACATCCCCTTTACTATTTTGTAACTACAAATTAGTACATCTTAATTCCTCACCTTTTTTGTCAAGCTCCCTACCGCCTCTCCAGATAACATTTGATAATGATCAGCTACTTTATTAAGCACCTCTCTGCTGGAGGACAAGAGGCCGATCACCAGGGCTGTGTAAGTCCAGCTGCCTCAGCTGAGGTTCTAGAGGTGGAGGCTGGACACTTAACTTGTATCTGACCACAAGACATGCAGCTGCCACAACCATAGATGGTCAGCACTCAGGATTACGAGCTGAATAGTTATTTTAAGTGAGTAAGCTTTGTTATGGCTTGTTACAAAGGATTAGTTAGCTGATATACCATTCTGTTCTATCCCTTTATGCTAATCATGTCTATCATCATTCAAGAGATGCCATTGCTGGGGACAGTGCGTAGTTAGTAAATGACTATACTTTCATTAGGCTGTGCTCAGCATTGTACAATACAGACATTCTTAGTAGCTCGAACTTTTTGATAGCTCAGATTCTGATTCAAATAAGCAACTGCATTTGTTTGACATTATATTATTTATCATGCCAATACAATATGTTTCTGGGCACCACACAGATTGCCTTTATTAGAAACTACCAAGTGTGACCTATAGGAAACAGCACATTTCTTCCTTGTCTTATTTTACACTATAATCAGTATATTTAAGTCACAGAATGAATTCAGAATACCAATCTGTTTAGCACGCCCCCACTTAAGTCACTAACAACATAAAATATATGTGCATTTGGCAGTTGAAATGAAAAATAATGAAGCACTTACACAAATTAGATTACCACATTATAATACATTAAGAATTTAATGATACAAGTAACATATACCCTTCATACATTTTGGTAAATGGGAAGCTGCAGAATTATTAACAGTGTGAATTTTTTTCCTTTTGATTGCCAGAAAGTGTTCATGTGTTGTACAATCAGATGTAATAATGTTATTCTATTGGACAAAATATATTATGACATTATATATTACTTTTATTATTTCTATTATACTGGATCACTGGATACCTCCTATGTTTTTTTTTTTAAATGACAGAGTAGAGACCTCAGCTCATTTTACACTTTTTAATTTCATGCTTGTCTTAGGCTAAATCTTTTCCATAAATATCACTTCAACAAAATATAGATGTGACACCAAGTTAAAGCTTAATTAATTTGTTAAAATTCATCCAGAAGTCAAAGAAAGTGCATTTTTTAACTCAAATATTTCCACTCAATAGGAAATATAGTAAAAAAGAATTAGGCCTGAATTATTAATATCACTAATAACATTACGTTATCTTAGGAATTAAAGCCAGTGTTAAAATCTGACCTCCTGAAAATGTCAGGATCCTTTGGCATACTCTCTCCAGCACATACATGGCTGAGTGGTAGGATTCTATGCATGAATGCCTTTTGATTTATGGTATATAACTCTGTCATCTCTTTTTTCAGACAGTGACACATACTCCTTTCAGTAAATTGACTTTGCCAATCTTATGACTCATTTTGTTTGAAAAGTTCAAGATTAGCAAATAGGAATAAAAAAGACACAGTAACATATCAATATGGGGCATAGCACTTTATAATTTATCAAGATAAGATTAATAGCACCTTATTTTTCTCCATTACAAACAAGTCAGCATGAAACCTTGCTTGGTATCACTGAGTAGCACTATATACCCAAACATATGGCCACCAAAGACTTAATATTTAACTTTGCTACAGTCAGATGATTTCACTGTTTGGGAGTACTTTTTTGTTTAGCTGAGTTTACCACTTTAGATTAACATTAAGACTTTAGTTTTTATTTGTTCATTTTGAAATTATAGTTGACATACATATTATATTAGTTTCATGTGCAAAACATAGTGATCAGATATTTACACACCATATGAAGTGATCACCTTGGTAAGTCTAGTACCCGTGTGATACCATGCATAGGTACTACAATGTTCGTGACTATATTTCCTATGCTGTACTTTACATCCCTGTGACTATTTTAATAATTGACAATTTGTACTTCTTAATCCTTTTCACCATTTTCACCCATCCTCACAAATTCCTCTCATCTAACAATCACTAATTTGTTCTCTGTATCTGTATTGTTTCTGTTTTATTTGTTCATTTATTCCGCTTTTTACATTCCACGGATAAGTTAAATCATGTGGTATTTGTCTTTCTCTGTCTGACCTACTTCACTTAGCCTAATAATACCCTCTCGGTCAATCCATAAAAATGACAATATTTCATTTTTTATGGTTATGTAATACTCCATTGTATATATGTATCACCTCTTCTTTTTTTTCTAAATCCTCACCCAAGGTCATTTTTCCATTGCTTTTTTTAGAGCTAGAAAGGGAGAGTGAAAGAAAGAGAGAAATATCTATGTGACAGAGAGAAGCATCAATTGGTTGTCTCCTGTACACACCAAACAGAAACAAACCTGTAACCTAGGTATGCATCCTGACCAAGAATCCAACCTGCAACCCTTCCATTACAGAAGAATGCTCCAACCAACTAAGCCATACTGGCCTGGGCTCTACCTCCTCTTCTTTATCCAATTGTCTATTGATGGGTACTTAAGATGCTTTTATATATTGGCTAGTGTATTCCATTTCTTCAGAAAGTGACAAGAAGTAGAATTGTTGGAACATGTAGGTCTATTTTTAATTATTTTAGGGATCTCCATCTATTTTTCATTGTGGCTGTACTAATTTACAATTCCACCAACAGTGCACAAGGGTTCTCTTTTATCCACATCCTTGCCAGCTCTTGCGTGTTGATTTATTGATGATAGCTATTCTGACAGGTGTGAGGTGATATCTCTTTGGGTTTTGATTGGCATTTCCCTGATGATTAATGATGGTGAGGATATTTTCATATGTCTATTGGCTATCTATATATCCTCTTTGGAGAAGTGTCTATTCAGGTCCTCTGCCCATGTTTTAATTGAATTGTTTGCTGTTAAGTTGTATGAGTTCCTTTATATACATTTGATACTAACCCCTTATTGGATGTATCATTAACAAATATCTTCTCCCATTCTGTAGGTAATATTTTTGCTTGTTAATAGTTTCCCTTACTGTGCAAACATTTTTTAGTTTGATATAGTTTCATTTGTTTTATTTTCTTTTGTTTTCCTTGCCCAAGGAGACATATCCAAAAATATATATGACAAGAGCGATGTTAAAGAGTTTACTGCCTAAATTTTTTTCCAGGAGTTTTATGGTTTCAGGTCTTACATTTAAGTCTTTATATGTAGTGTAAGACAGTGGTCTACAGGTTTTTTTGTTTTTTGTTTTCATGATTCTGTCTAACTTTCTCAATATCATTTATTAAAGACACTGACTGTCCCCATTGTATACGCTTGCCTCCTTTGTCATGGATTAATTGACCACATGGCGTGGTTTTATTCCTGGGCTCTGCTCTGTTCCATTGATTTATGTGTCTTGTTTTTATGCCAGTACCATGCTGCTATGGTAACTATACCTTGTGGTATAGCTTTATATCAGGTAGCATGTTACCTCCAACTTTGTCCTTCTTTCTCATTATTGCTTTGACTATTCTGGGCCTTTTGTGATTCCATATAAATTTTAGGATAATTTCTTCTACTTCTGTGAAAAATAACCTTGGTATTTTGATAGAGATTACATGGACTCTGTAGGTTGCTTTCAGTAGTATGGACATTTTAATAACATTAATTCTTTCTATTCATGAGCATGATATATCCTTCCATTTGTTTGTATTCTCTTTAGTTTATTCTTCATTGTCTTAGAGTTTTCCAAGTGCAAGTCTTTTACGTCTTTGATTAAATTCATACCTAGGCATTTTATTATTTTTGATGCAATTTTAAATGGGATTGTTTTCCTAATATGTCTTTCTGATAGTTTATTATTTGTGTATAAAAATGCAACTTATTTCTGAATATTAAATTTTTATTCTAATTTACTGAATTCACATATTCTAATAGTTTTTTGTGGAATATTTAAGGTTCTCTACAGTATCCTACCATCTGCAAATAATGATAAATTTTCATCCTTTTTTCCCAATTTTTAAATGCCTTCCTTCTTCTTATCTGATTGCTGTGGCCGGACCTGCTAACATGTCATTGAATAAAAGTGGTAAAAGTGGACATCCTTTTCTTATTCAAAATCTTAAAGGCAACCTTTCAGCTTTTCACCATTGAGTATGATGTTAGCTGTGGGTTTGTCATATATGGCCTTTATTATGTAGGAGTATGTACCCTTTATCCCCAGTTTACTGAGAGTTTTAATTACAAATGAATGCTGGATAATCTCACATACTTTTTCTGCATCTATTGAAATGATCATATGATTTTTACCCTTAACTTGTTTATGTATTGTGTATGACACTAATTGTTTTGTAGATATTGAACAAACTTACGTCTCATAAATAAATCTCATTGATCATGGTGAATAATTTTTTAAAATGTATTGAATTCATTTTGCTAACTTATTGTTGAAAATGTTTACATCTAGTTATCAGTCTGCTCAGATTTTCTTTGTCTTCCTGACTCAGTCTTGGAAGATTGTATGTTTTTAGAATTTATCCATTTAGTCCAGGTAATCCAATTTGTTGTCATACAATTTTTTGTATTTTCTTATAATCCTTTGTATTGCTGGAGTATTGGTTCCTACTTCTCTTCTGCCATTTCTGATTTTATGTATTTGGGTCCTCTTTTGTTTTTGGTGAGTTTGGCTAAAGGTTTATCCGTTGTTGTTTTTTTAAATCTTTTCAAAGAACCAGCTCCTGATATTATTGATCTTTTTAAAGACTATTTTGTTTTTCACTCTGGTTTTTATTATTTCTTCTACTAAACTTAAGCTTCATTTGATCTTCTTTTCCTAGTTCCTTTAGGAGTAAGTTTTGACAGTTTATATGAGATTTTTCTTATTTCTTGAGGGTAGCCCTGTATTGCTATGAATTTCCCTCTTAGAACTTATTTGGCTGTTACTTATAGGTTTGGGGCCATTGTTTTTTCATTACCATTTGTCTCAAGGTATCTGATTTATTCTTGGGTCTTATTGTGAACCCATTCTTTGTCTAGTATTAAGTTATTTAGCCTCCATGTGTTTGTGTGTTTTTAAGTTCTTCTTGTGATTCATATCTGGTTTCATACCATTGTGATCAGAGAAGTGGCTTGATATGATTTCAATCTTATTGAATTTATTGAGACTTGTTTTGTGGCCTAACATGTGGTTTATCCTTGAAAATGTTCAACGTGCACTTGGAAGGAATACACATTCTCTGCTTATGGGTGAAATGCTCTGAAAATAATCCATGTGATATAATGTGTCATTTAAGGGTGCTGTTTCATTATTGATTTTCTGTCTAGATGCTCTGTCAACTGATGCCTCCTATCAAATGATGTCACTGTGGTGTTAAAGCCCCCTACTAATATCTTACTTCTATTCCCTTTATGTCCATCAATATTTGCTTTATATATTTAGACGCTCCTAGATTGTGTACATAAATATTTACAAGAGTTATATCTTCTGGTTGGATTGATCCCTTTATCATTATGAAATGCCCTTCATTTTCTCATTACAGCCTTTGCTTTAAAGGCTATTTTATCTGAAATAAGTAATGCTACCACAGCTTTTTTTATTTGCATTAAATATCTTTTCCCATCCCTTACTTTGTGTGTCTTTTCATCTAAAGTGGGTCTCTTACAGGCAGCATATGTATAAGTCTTGTTTTTAAACCCATTCAGCCCCTCTTTGTCTTTTAGTTGGAGCATTTAGTACATTGGCATTTAAACTACCATATTTTTTGCACTATAAGATGCACCTGACCATAAGATGCACCTAGGTTTAGAGAAGTAAAACAAGAAAAAAAAATTCTGAATAAAATGGTGTACTAAAATATTTAATAAAATGTAATGGAATATTATTTCAACCATGTAAAGTGAACAGCAGTCAACGACGGTATTAAGAACCATAATCATTGTCATTAACAAATGAGGAGACACTTTAAGGTTCAAGTACTCTTCTAGTTTTCTGGGAACCCCAAGAACTCACCGTCTCTAGTGTCAGAACTTATGGGGGCCTTGAGGGAGTTAAGAGGTATCACTAGTTGTAACAGTCACTGAGAGTATTACTATCCTAGTTACAGGTTCTGGGGGACTACCCCCAGCACCTGTTATGGCTAGTGATACCCCTTAATCCCCTCAGTGCCTGTGTTATTACTACAATAGTGACCCCACCATAACTCCCTTTATATACTACAAACTTTAGCATTTATGGCTGCTCACCCAGTTACTGCTGGCCTCCTCACACAGAAATCTGGTGTGCACTGGAAACAGTATGGAGGTAGACGAGACAGCTGTAGCATCTCACGGAGCCAGTAGCCAGCCAAGAGCATGTTACTTCAGCTCCACCCATCTGCCTCTCGTGATTGGCAGAGCTTAAGACACAATGATTGGTGATTGGATGCGGTTCTACTGACACAGACCCCACCCAGTGTCAAAGACAACTGGCAACTGGCACTGAGCCTCATACCCGTTATTTGCCTCAGCTGACTCAACAGGTCAGTGGTTGTAACTGGGAGTGTCAGGAGGCTCTCTGCACTCTCCCAGGTCCCAGGTCATTGCAGAGGTGAATGGCAACTGACCAGACACTCTGAGATTCAGAAGTAAAGTGGAACATTTAAGAATCTCCAGGGGTTTTGAGTGGGCCCACCGCTTCCTCTTCTAATAGCTGTCACAACCGCTGACAGGTCAGGTAATACATATTATGATCTGTGATGCAATATTTGTTCCATAAGATGCACAGACATTTCCCTCACTTTGGGGGGAAAAAAGTGCATTTATGGAGTGAAAAATACAGTACTTTATAAATTTTGGATACTAACCCCTTATCAAATGTATCGGCAACTATGTTCTCCCATTCTGTGGGTTTTTTTGTTGTTGTTGTTGATGATAATTTCCCTTGTTGTGCAACATCTTTTACTTTGATGTATTTCTATTTGTTTATGTTTTTCTTTTGTTACCCTTTCCTTGGGAGATATAGCCAGTAAAAATTGCTAGGACCAGTATCCAAGATTTTGCTGCCTGTTTTCTTCTAGGGTTTTTATGATTTCAGGTCTAACATTTAAGTGTTTGATCCATTTTGAATTTACTCTTATGTGTGGTTTAAGAAGGTGGCCTAGTTTCATTTTTCTCTGTGTATCTTTCCAATTTTCCCAACATCATTTATTGAATATAGTATCTTTAGATCATTGTATGTGTTTGCTTCCTCTGTCAAATATTAATTCACTATAAAGGTGTGGGTTTATTTCTAGGCTCTCTATTCTGTTTCATTAATATATGTGTCTGTTTTTATGCCTATATCATGCTTTTTTTATTACTATGGCCATATAGTATAGTTTGATAATAGATAGTATGATTCCTTCAACTTTCTTCTTTTTCGAGATCGTTATTGCTATACAGGGCCTTTTGTGGTTCCATATAAATTTTGAAATATTTGTTCTAGTTCTCTGAAATATGTAATTGGTATCTTGATAGGAATTGCATTGAATTTATTTATTGCTTTCTGTGGTATCGACATTTTAGTGGTGTTAAGTGAAATAAGCCAGTCAGAGAATGACAAATACCATATGATTTCACTCATATGTGGAATCTAATGAACAAACTGAACTAACTAGGAAAATGTGGACAGACTCATAGATGGAGAGCAGGATGACAGCTAGTGGCATGGAGGGTAGGGGGTGAAGGGATTGAGCAAAATGGATGAAGTACTCATGGACATGGATGACAGTTTGGTGATTGCTGGGGGAGAGGGTGTTTAAGGGGACTAAAGGGTAATGGAAAAAATACAATAAATAATAAATAAAATACCATAAAAAATAAAATAAAATAAAATGACAGAAATCAGTCTGTAGAGAAAACAAAAATTAAAATAAATTTTTGTTGAAAGCACTAACAAAAAGAAAGTTAACCAAAAATACGGGCAAACTACCAATAATATTCATCTTATATAATCTATAGAATCATCCTTATTCTCTTACTTAACAACACATCTTATGAGTTCTAAACAGAAATAGGAAACTTAGGAATCTCTGCCTTAAATTAGAATGATCTAACATGCAACTAAGTATTAGAGGGAAAAGTATGATTTTTCTAGCTTCTTACTTGAGGTGTAGAGGTAGAACATAGAAATGGAGGTGGATTTGGGGTTTTAGAAGCAAATAGGTCCAGCATTAGTCAGGCCTTAGAACTTGTTTAGTTCTAGAAACTGTTTCAGATGCTAGGCAGGAGCTGGAGATTTGTTGTGCTATTCAGTGACAGAACAAAAAGAGGAAATTAAAATAAAGTCCAGGCCTTCAATGAAACTAGAGCCTCAATTTTCCAGGCTAAAGTTGCCAAAGAGTGATGCAAGACAGCGGGCAAAATAAGTAGTTATGTAGGGACCACTGGGACATAGAAGAAATTATTAATCAAAAACTCCTGAAGAAGCTTTCACAAATCAAGCCTGTCAGAATAGCCATCATCAATAAATCAACAAATGAGTGCTGGTGAGGATGTGGAGAAAAGGGAACCCCTTTGTACTGCTGGTGGGAATGCAGACTGGTGCAACCAGTGTGGAAAGTAGTATGGAGATACCTCAAAAATTTTTTTTTAATGTATCTGCCTTTTGACCCAGCAATCCCACTTCTGGAAATATATCCAAAGGAACCCAAAACACTAATTCAAAAGAACATAAGTACTCCTGTGTTCATTGTAGTGTTGTTTACAATCGCCAAGAAATGGAAGCAGTCCAAGTGTCCATCAAGTAGGTGAGTGGATAAAACAACAATAGGACATTTGCACAATGGAATACTACTCAGCTTTAAAAAAGAAAAAAATTACTTTTTGCGACAGTATGGATGGACCTGAATAACATTATGCTAAGTGATATAAAACAGAGAAAGACAAATACCATATAATTTCACTTATATGTGAAACCTAATGAACAAACTGAACTACCAAGTGAAATAGAGACAGACTCAGAGATAGAGAGCAGGATGATAGCTATGGAGGGGGGAATTGTGGAGTAGAGGGATTGAGCAAAAAGGAAAAAGGACTCATGGGCATGGACAACAGTGTGGTGATTCGAGTGGGGAGGAGAATATAAGGGAGTTAAATAGTAATAGAAAATATAATTTTAAAAAACTTAAAAAAAGAAAATAATAGATCAGTATATGTGGTCTGTCCAGAAAAATGCCAACCATGGTTAATATAATGAGAATGGTTTGTACAACATCAATATAATCTAGCAGCCAAGGAGAGTAGACTAGAATGCACAATGCATGAACAATGACAACTTCACTGTACTAGTCAGTAAGAGCAGTAGATGTCATTGAGTGAGCATGTGTACTGTGTGGCCGTTGCATTCACTATGACTGAGCAAGTAGAGCAATGAATCTGCATCAGATTTTGTGTTAAGCTTGAACATTCCTCTATGGAAACTATTCGGATAATTCAGAAGGCTGCAGCTACATGCAACTGGTGATTGGGAGCTTCATCATGACAATGTACCCACTCATGCATCACGTGTCATGCAGAGTTTTCGTTGAGACATCAAATCACCCAAGAGACTAAGCCCCCCTACAGCTTAGATTTGGCACCCTGTGACTTCTGGCTTTTCCCTGAACTAAAACCACCTTTGAAAGGAAAGAGATTCCAGCCCATCAATGAGATTCAGAAAAATATAATGGGGCAGCTGATGGCAATTGGGAGAACTGTGTGAGGTCGCAAGGTGCCTACTTCGAAGGGGACTGAGGTGTATTGTCCTATGTACAATGTCCTTTTATCTTGTGTTCCTTCAATAAATGTGTCTGTTTTTCTTATTACATGACTGGAAAACTTCTAGACAGACCTCGGATACTGAGCAGCATGATTCCAAAACATGGAAGGAATTTGAGCACTGAGGCCACTTTTCTTCTCCAAACAGGAGGAAGCTGCTAATATATTTTCTACTAAATGAAGGCCAAGCTCAAGTTCAAACAGACAAAGCCCCAGATTTAAATTATTTAAATTTATTTTTGTAAAAATTAACTCAAATATATACATAATCTAATACAAAAATAATAAATTATTCAAAGTAGATATAGTAAATATATAACTCATTAAACACCTTTCATTTTTCTTTTTTTTTTTTTTTTTTTTTCGAGTTTGATTTTTTATTTTTATTTTATTTTTTTTTTAAGTATATTTTATTGATTATATTGTTACAATAGTTCCAATTTTTTTTTCCCCTTTGCTCCCCTCCGCCCAGCACCCCCCTTCCCCAACAATCCCCTCTCCAAGTCCATGCCCATGGGTCGTACATACAAGCTCTCCCGCCTCACCCTTTCATATATTCTTCTTCTTCTTTTTTTAAAATTAATTAATTAATTAGTTAAATATTTTAACAATAAAAAATAACAATTCCTCCCTCTCAGACTTAAGACCCTTTACAATCTTATAAAGGACAATGGATGAAGGTCTCGGGCTCCTCTAGCTGCTTCAAGCTGGACATGGTCGTCGTCCTACCTACCCGTGGGTCAAGAAATCCCTAATAAGAGTGGGGATGTGGAGGGGAGGGTGGCCTTCCCACACGGGGAAGGATCGTGCAGACTCCAGGTTGGTTGGCTGTCTCTGGACAACGGCATGCTTGGTTTGACAGGCTGGCATCCTTGTTGTATTCTGGGGGCAACAGGGTTAAAGGACATCATTTAATCCGTAACCACTAGATGACAAAAGACAGGTATTAATTTTTCAATGTCCCACATTAGGGAAAAGAAGGGCTTCTTTGGAGGAAGGTGTGCCAGGTACATCTCACCTGTCCAAAACCCTTTTGCCCATTATACTTATTTTGGACTGAGGGAAATATTTTAGGTTTCCCCCATCTCAGGCCTCTGGGCTTTTTCTGTCCAAGCCATTAGGATAGAAAAGAGAAACCAGTTTTAAAGTGAAGCCCACAGACCACCCCGTTCTTCACCAACCCAGCCACTTAGTTCAGCCAAACCATTGAGTCTCAGGAGGCAGCAATGCAGACAGGATTAAGTGAGGCCTATGCATACAGATAATCACTCAGGTAATGAGATTGTAGGCTTATGCCCTTTGAAAACAGAAAACACATGTTAATTTATGTAACATAACCCACATACAAGTCTCTAAATCTGTAGGACTGTCTTATCGGAAGGAAAATCCTTGTCCTTCTAATATTCACTGAACTTGCATTTCTATTCTTTATATTTTTATTCCCCCCCCCACTAAAAAATTTTCTGTTTGTTTGTTTTTCCACTACAGTTGTCTCACTTTTTTTCCCTCTCTTGCTTCCCTGCACCCTGCCCCCCCCCCACAGTCAGTCCCCACCCAGTTGTCCATGTCCATGGGTCATTCATACATGTTCTTTGACTAGACCCTTCCCCTTCTTACCCCTTCTCTCCCTCCCATCTCCCCCTTTGTTACTGTTAGTTTATTCCTTGTTTACATACCTCTGGTTCAATTTTGCTCATTTGTTTGTGTTGTTCATTAGTTTCCTGTAATAGGTGACAGCATAAGGTAATTTTCTTTTGTTGCCTGGCTTATTTCGCTAAGCATAATTCTCTCTAGTTCCAATCATGTTGTTGCAAATGGTAGAAGTTCCTTCTTTCTTTCAGTACTTATTCATTGTCATTTTCCCCCTTTGTACTCGTGTTCCTCTCTGTCTCTCTGTTTCTTCATCTTCTTAAAGCAGACCCTTTAGCATCTCTTGCAATGCTGGTTTGGTGGAGATGTATTCTTTTAGCCTTCTTTTGTCTTGGAAACTCCTTATTTCACCTTCCATTTTGAATGAAAGCCTTGCTGGGTAGAGTATTCTTGGTTGTAGGCCTTTGTTTTTCATTGCTTGGAATATTTTTTGCCATTCCCTTCTGGCTTGTAGTGTTTCTGCTGAGAAATCTGATGATAGCCTTATTGGAGCTCCCTTGTATGTTATTAGTTGTTTCTCTCTTGCTGCTTTTAGGATTCTCTCTTTGTCTTTGAATGTTGGCATTTTAATTATGATGTGTCTTGAAGTGGGCCTGTTGGGGTTCATCTTCATTGGGACCCTCTGTGCTTCCTGGACTTGCGTGACTCTTTCTCTCGTCATGTTAGGAAAGTTTTCTGTCATTAGTTTTTCAAAGAGGTTTTCTATCCCTTGCTCTTCTTCTTCTCCTTCTGGAATTCCTATGATACGGATATTATTACGTTTCATGTTGTCCTGCAGCTGTCTTAGAACCTCTTCAGTCTTGTTCAGTCTTTTTTCATTTTGTTGCATTGTCTGGGAGTTTTTGTGTAGGTTGTCCTCCAGCTCGCTGATCCGATCTTCTGCTTCCTCTAGCCTGCTTTTAATTCCTTCTACTGTGTTCTTCAATTCAGAGATCATATTTTTCATTTCCTCCTGGCTCTTATTGATAGCTTCTATGTCCTTTTTCATGCTCACGTAATTTTCTGTGAGTTCCTTGTAGTTTTTCTGGAGTTCTTTGAAGTTTCCGCTGAGCTCATTCAGCTTCTCCATAATCCATGTTTTGAATTCCATATCTGATAGTTCGCTCCCCTCTATTTCATTTAGCACTCTTTCTGGGGATTCTACCTTTCCTTTTGATGGGAGGTTGTTTCTCTGTCTCCCCATTTTTTTGACTCCTATTGTTTGTTGGTGCTTCTTGGAATGATCTACACCTTTCATTTTTCATGCTACTTTCTTGCATAGCATCCCAATGTGACCTTACAATTACCCTGAGTGGTGTACAGTCAAAGCACCACTGAATGTAACTTACTAATGTAGAAAGAGAATCAAAGAGTTTTAGAGACTTGCTTATAGTGACCCAGCTGGTATGGTATAGATTTGAAACTAGACTATAAGGCCTCTGAAAGCTAGGTTTGCCCCTTCTTTTACAGGAATCAAGAAACTACTTCTGTGAAAAACCATCATCATGGGTTAAACTGTCTTTCTCCCCACCCCAATACATATATTGAACTCCTAACGCCCAGTATTCAGAATGGAGGTGGGGTCTTTGCTGAGGTAATCAAGTTAAAATGAAGCCATTAGAGCAGTCCCTAATTCAATTTCCTTATAAGAAGAGGAAATTTGGACACAGAAATGCACAGGAAAGATAATATGAAGACATGGGGTGAAGGACATCTATGAGCCAAGGAGAAAGGCCTGGAACACATCCTTTAGAAGGAATCAGTCCTGTGACACCCTGATCTCAGACTTCTAGCCTCCAGAACTGGTGAGAGAATAAATTTGTTCTTTACCACACCCAGCTTGCTATGACAGCCCTGGTAAATTAATAAGGCCATAAAGTAATCATCTGTGGATTTGTGGGCCACCATGTTCTTTGTCACAACTACCCAACTCTGCTGTTGTAACACAAAAGTAGCCACAAACAATACATAAATGCCTGAAGAGAAGGGATATGTTCCAATAAAATTTTTTTGAATTTTATAACTTTATTTGACAATCAGCAGTTCTCATACATATTATCTGCAGATTTTTCAAAGTGATGACAGGTATATAGGTAACTACTGTATAGAGTTTGGTGAATCTTCATCCTTGTTCCATTTTGGGGACAACATCACCCAAATAGTTTGGGGCATCCCTCATTCCTTTGGCCCAGATGGCTTTGTTGAGCCTGGTGTCAGTGTGCTCATCTGAGGTTCCCATCTCCTTCATGGCATATTTCCTGATATCTTTGAATGACTGAAGGGCATACTTCTGGAAACCCACTCCATGGATTCACTTGTGAACATTGATGGTGTATTCTCTGGTCACCACTTCATTGATGGCAGAATGACCCTTCTTGTTCTCACAAATCCTTCTTTGCAGGAGCCACTCTGCCAGGCCCCCCAAGTTTGCTTACAAGGACAGCTGACATGGGTTGTAGTTAACCACTGCTGTTCTATACTTTGCTGCTCTCATCGCTGGGTGCTAAAGCGGTTGTCGGGGGCCAGATTTAACTTGTCCAGCAGTCTGAAAAGCTAGAAGAAACCCAGCAATTATCTTCATATCATTTGCAATCCTCCTTTCTAAACTACCTTCTGTCAGGCTTGAGTGACTATTGAATTTTGCATGCAGAGTCATTATTGTGCGTTACAAATGCGGATGATCATTGTTTTTGTTGCTGTTGTTGTTGTTTTGGCTGCTTGTCCCATCAAGAGGTTGTGTTTATTTACCCTCCTTTTGAAACTGAGCTGGCTTTGTGAGTTGTTCTGACCTATGGGAAAGCAATAGAACTGCCACTGTCCCAGGGCCAGGCCTGAGCCTTAAGAGGCCTGGAACTTCTGCTGTCACTTTCATGGAGCTCTGGAGCATCCCACAAAAAATTCCAGCTCCCCTGCTTGAAAGACTATATGGACAGAGAGAAATGCCCTGAGGGCCCCCAGATATTCCAGCTGTCCAGCTGAATCATCAGATATGAATGTGACACCATCTTGGATATTCTGGTAGATAGTTGCACTTCCAATGCATATAACCTTTAGAGTGAACCCTGCTTAAAAACCACATGGGAACAAGGAATTTCTACCCAGCCTGCACAAATGGCAGAACTGTAAGCAAATAAATGATTGTGGTTTTAAAGCACTAAATTTGGAATGGATTTTTATATGCAGTGATGTCTGAGATAGACAATATGCTCTTGGCCTATCCATCATAGACTTCCCTGGTTGAATAACATTTAGCTTTCCTAATGCCTTCTTGCCCACATCAATATTCAACTGCCCAAGAAAATTTCAGACATTGTAGTAGGTGGCTGATGTTGAAACCAGGAGTGCTATGGGTTGAAGACCTTATAATATTATGCCTTAAGTCTTTTATCTTACTGACTTATCAAATTACAAAACTTTGTTTGATTGAAGAAGATGTGGTAAGTTGAAAGATGTTTATCCTAAAGCATAGTATCAAATTATCCCTACCATTATTTTACTGTGAAGAGCAACAAAGACACAACATGATCATGAGTTTATTTAGTTTATTCTCAATCCAATGAAAGTCTTCATCTCTTAACCTTCTTGTAGGGAGGCACCTTCCTATATCATTTTATATAGTCTTTACATTTTTAGCAATCTCAAACATGTTCTAATGCAAGGTCTGTCATTGAACTTTATTCATGCTTCTTAAGATGCAGACTTGGGTTATGTGCCAGTTATTAGGGAAAAAAATGATGACCTTTTTCCCCAGATAGGAGAAACTATAGACTTGAATCATTTTCTGCAACTATCATTTTTGAACCATGAAACTAGATCAAACTAGAAGCTATGGTCAAAGTGCCCACTGGGTAAGGTTACCACTGAACATTCCTTAGCACTTACAGATGACTTATTCTAATGTACTAATGCTGTCTGTTTTGAAACTCTGTTGAAGTTCATCCTTGGACTATCTATAAGGAAGAAAAGTTTTACTTGTCATTCTTCTCCCATTCTCTCTGCATGGTTGGGTCTGATCTCAGGACAGAAGTCTTAGACCCTATTTTAGCTTTATTAATAGTTGGCTCAATTGTGTGTGATATTTTAGCAACATGACCACTATGTAACAATTGTTTATAGGGGAAAGAGCAGTCAGTTTAAACAACTGCTTTACAGATTTTTGGAATAAAGCCCCTTTTTAAACTGAGAATTCCCTTTTTTTGATGTCAGGCTTGGCTTATTTTTACATCTCTAAAGACTGTGAATCGCATATTAAAATTATCAACCTACCTTAGAAGGAGCATCTTGTGTCCATCTGTTCCATAAGTAGGAATAAAACGATACACTTTTCATTATAACCTCCTGAAATGCTTATATTAAAAGAGAACAAAAAGGCATCTCCTTTGACAGGTGACTTTGCAATTCATCAGTTTCCTAACTGCTTTCTAAATGTAAAACAACCCCACTGTACATGCTCATAAGCATCTGTAGAAATACCTAGTATAACATATTCCCAGTGAACAGAAGGAAGACAGTTAATTAACACTCACTGTATAATTTTAATGGAACTTAAATACAGGAGTTCACAAGATAAACATATCTTAGAGACCCTTTAATTCAAAGAGCTAAGAGGACAGAGATCATCAACTGGGTACCCAGAATGGTACACATGCCACTACTGCTTTTTTCATATTCCTCCTAGATTCAATTGGCAATAATGTTGAGCCACATGACTTTTCTTGCATGCATAGTTTAAATCACATTTACACAGCTTTTATGCTACTTGCAAAAGTGATTCTTGATCTTGATTATTAATGTTTAAATGTTCCTTGGGGAGTGTTTTAAAAACATGCTTTGCAATTTGGGTATTGACATCACTTCTTTGCCATTTTCTGATTGAAGCTGCAGACTTCCTTAGATGAAAAGATTTTTCAGATTTTAATCTCTAATTAGATGCAAATCAGTTTTTTGAAGGCATAGACTGTCTTCTTTTATGGTTGCACAGGTTAGATGGTTAATAATGGAGAAAACTGTAAACTAGCTTTTCTCCTATTAGCTTTTCTCCTATTTGCACAGTTAAATGGTTTGAGAAATCTTTCTCAGTGAAATAGCACATTGCATGGAATCATAGGAAGGGATTTTGGTGTGTGGGCCACAGTGAGACGAAAGCACATAGGCTTTGTATTAAGACTGGCGTAAGTTTATTTCTTAGTTCTGCTAAATAGGGCCCAAGCTTCCTGAATCCTCTGAGCTCCAGCATAGGAAATCTGGTTCTAAGCCAATTATGTAGTTATACTCATATCTGTAGAATATATGTTCTGCCTCCAGAAATCAAGTTAGGACTCTTAACATGGATCATCAGCTGCTTCCTAAAAAAATGATATAAAAATTATTGTCTTTGTTCCTCAAATTAAATTTCTTTTTATTCTGTGTTAATGTATTAATTTGCATCCAAATGTAGTATTCATTTGTACAAATATATTTCTTGATTAAATTAAAATATGTATTATTCCAGCACATCAAATCTACCTTAGCAGAACTTGGTGAATTATATTTTTAGTATTTTTGTCCTCCTGCTTAACAATTCTTAATATTTTGATTGTTTCATACCTGCATGTGGCCCCTGTGTGGCAGTACCTTTAAGGCACAGGCAGCATCCCATATTCGGGACTTCATTCCTCCGTCAAACACCAAACCATCAATACATGTGTTCTTTGGGACAGTTTTTGAGTTATTTCATGTCTGCTTTTTTGACAGGAGAAATAATGGTTTTCCTAGTAAGAAAATGTGGCAATGCAATGTTTTCCTCTACTTTATAAGAGTGTATTGTTATTAACATTATTTTGACTATTCCTATCATCAGTCATCTTTGATGATCAGCAACATATCTCCCATTCCCACTGAGAAATCCCCTCTGGGAGGTTTTCATTCAACTACTGAGGGGCTTCCTCTCTTCTTGCACAGACAGTCACTTTGCAGAGCCTGCATGAGGCCTGTGGTGGACATTAGCTCTTAATGTAAGTAATAATGATAATGAATTGTCCACTTGACAATAATATGCATATATTTTAAAGGTTTGCCTTTTCAGTAGATAATGACCAGAAGTCAAAAAGTTCAGCTGGGACAGGGCTATGGATGTGCATGATCTCAGAATGAAGGCATCTTCTCTTTCATTAACAGTCACAGGTGGTATGAGTTTATGACCTCTGGACAAGTGACCCTGACTGTACCGGCCATTTTACACTCTGTCATTTCATGACTTCTGCCTTTTGCATGATGGATTAAACAACAAAGGAACTCATAAAAAAGAAAAAAAAATCAGGAAGGGAGGAGTGAGCCTGGTGGGAGGCCAACTCAATGAGACATTGCAGGACTTCTCCTGCAGGCTGAGGCTCAGGGGGTAAGCAGCATCCTGGTGGCCTCCCATTGAGATGGGGCCGAGACCCTGTCTCTGCTTGAATGCCTCACAAAGAGCCTGCATGTGCCATGCTGCTATTCCAGGTCATCTGTTTCATATGCCTCCCATGAGATGGAAAAAAAAAAACATGAGGAGCACTAGAGGAGCTTGAAATGACTGATGATATTGTCATATGGTATCGCTTGGACTTGCATATTAAAAATCATGTTTCTCTGCTGTGGTTCCTACTCATCCTGGGAAAGAATGTAAAATCCAACAAGGCAGTTACTAGGTAGAAATTAGAACTTTGTAAGTTACAAGGAGAAGTCGGTGTTCTCTCTGGGAGAGAAAAAATTAAATGACAAAAGGGGGCTGACCACCCAGACTCTCCCTAATAGGACTGATTTTGAGGCATTTGTAGAGTTGGAAAATGGATATCTAGTATTTTGGGACTGTATTATGTTTTAAATATTACCATACTACTGAATGTATTATGGCTATGTTGCTCTTATGTTCCATGGATTAATTTATTTTTCAAACACAATGCAATATACAGATCATATATCATAGAAATGTACACTTGAAACCTATATAATATTATTGTATTAACCAATGTTACCTCAATAAATTTAATAAAAAATAAATAAAAATAAATCATAGGGGTACAACTCAAGAAGAGGTCAAGTTAATTGGATATAATTGTTTTTTTAAGAGGTAAAACGAGTATCAGAGATATAGGGGAAATTGTTCAAAGTTATAAAATTAATAATCAAAAGAGCAGAGATTTGAAGTCATGTTCTCTAACACTCTGTCCTAAAATTATTCTGTAATTAAATATGACTATTTAATGAAAGTTTTAATTCCTACTTTGTTCATAATTTTTTTCTAACTAAATCTACTTTTTATCTTTCCTACTATATATATATATATATATATATATATATATATATATGTGTGTGTGTGTGTGTGTGTGTGTGTGTGTGTATCATCTTTACCTAGTTTATAAGCAAAGTGGGTCTTTAGGAAAAGGAGTAGAGCAACAAATTTACTTGAAAATAAAGTTTGGATGATGCAAACTCTGAATAGATCTGACTGTGCTCTAAGCACTGGGCATTTTCTGAGGATTGATGACCAGCTAAAAGGTCCTTGGTCAAAACATGGGACATTAACTCCAACCAGTCATTAATTGCCTGGAAATGTCCTGGGCTGAGGTCATTATTGCTATTATAAACTGAATTAATGCCCTGTGCCTTAGCCAATAAGATTATTTGAATTATTTTTATTCTCCATGCAATTTATAATTACAAAAATGTACCACAGGCAATCAGACCAGATGATAGATTAATCACATGCAAAATTACATTTAAATGAATTGGTTTTGATTCATATCGCTACCCAAAGCCTTTGAAGAAGTTGATTCCTCAGTGTTGGCATTTACTGAAGTTGATTTGCTATGCTGCACCTCTGATCCCTCAACCCTACTTCCTACCACTGGTTCAAATTCAACTAAATAAGTAAATTAAATGGGATCTACAATTCACAATATGTCAATTCAATTTTTCTAGAGGCTGTGTTATTTTTATTTATTTTTTTGGTATGGAAAATTAGAATGGCTGGACATGGGGACAGCACAGTGGGTTGGTGTTGTGACAGTGTAATTTATGAAACAAGCTATATAAAACCTAGAGCACATACATAGTCACGATCATTTAACTTTGTGTAGTAGTTTGTCGTTCTACAGTTTTCACATTCATTATTAAATTTTGCTCTTTGAGTAACACTCACAGTTAAGCATGACACACATTCTTATTGCATTTTAAATGAGAAGACTGAAGTGTAAAGGTTAAGTGACTTGCTCTGTGTGTCACTGTCATGAATGGATTGTCAGCACTGTTTTCAATCCAAGGTTGTTTCTCCAGTGCTTATTAGTACCAAATGTCATTTTGTTATCCTAGGATGCTCTTTAAAATTTTCATACTAGCAATAACGCAGTACTACTGATAATTATTAGAATAGTTTAAAATGCCATTTTCAAGGTATTTCTTGAGTTCTTTAGAGGAACAGTGCTACAGAGTTACCAAACAATATCACATTTTGGTGATTTATAATGGGAGATCAATTTACTGGGCATAGATTCCTAGGGTCTGCTTGATCATTTGCTTCTTTTTTCAAGCAATACATATTTGTATCAATCTATAACCTAATTGGTTATATTTTATAGTAACATTATGTTTCTATATTTTATATGTGAAAAATATCTTATTTAAATAAACCTGCTGTGATATAAGTAACTTGAGTCTCACTGACATGTTATAGCAAGGGAGAACAATACAAGGAAAATCTGAAAAGGTATCTTAATTAACAGAGAAAGGATGAATTTTTATTGCTTACGGATGGATTGGCATCAACAGTTCTTAGGGTATGATATCAGAAGCAAAGTGAGCCTCTGGATGGATTGATTTTTTATGGTGGAGATCAATGTAAACTAGATGATATCCCAAGATGAGAAGTATTATGTGAGATATATGACATTGAGTGATTATAATTGTATATAACTGATTAAAAAGCAGTTATTCTCAGTCTTGCATATCTGATAGTGGTGATTACTTCCGATCTTAGTTTCCCATGAACCCCCGTCCTCTGGCCAACCTCTAGCCAATACAGAGAAGCAGGTAGAGAAGTTTCTCATTACAGATCAATATTACCTTCATCATCTCTAGATAGTACCTCATTTCATAAATAACAAACAACAGTCTGGAGTTGGGCCAGGGTCTGTTCTTTTTTCTTGCGTTATCAAATGAGGAATTGTTAGGTCATGTGCAGTGACACTACCTGTGCAGAAGCATTTAAAATTCTGGAAAGTCCACAACTGGCAACTACAACACTCACAAGGATTGAAGGCAGAATGATGATTAAAATACAGAGCAAGAAACTCATCCCAGAGTCCATTTGGGTCTACTTTAAAGAACCAGGTGGACATCTTCTTAGAGATGAATTGTTCTATTTGCCTAGTAGTGTTTAACCAAGTGCAACTGAAGTGTTAGCAATGGCAGAGATACTGCTTTGAGAAGCTAATAGGAAATCTAAAGCGATTACTTTAATCATTACCACTTGGACCAAAAAGTTCAGATTTATCTTATGAGCTTCAAGAACTATGGAAGTATCATTTATAATATTAGTTAAGACTGAACTTCTTACCACCCTTTCCATTGTATAACCTTCTTACCACTTTTTCCAATTGTATAAATGCCTCTATAGGAGCTATTGCTTGGATGGTGTACATGCAAAAGTAAATTAATGATTCTTCTGCATCAGTGATTTTTAACCTTTTTCATCTCATGGCACACATAAACCAATTAACTAAAATTTTGTGGCACATCAAAAAATATATTTTTTGCTGGATTCATTCACACTGGATGGCTGCTGTCATTTTTTTATTCAACGGTCTAAGGGAAAAGAGGTCAGTGCCCCTAATAGTCAGGTATGGCATGTTTTAAAATTTCTTGCAGCACACTGGTTGAAAATCACTGTTCTGAATAATTCTCCAGAGTCCACTATGTGGCTTCATTTTCTAAGTTCCTGGCACATGCTGCAAAGAGTCCTCTTTTACAAAGGGTTGTTTGTCTGTGATAAACAAGCAAATGATTCGTTTCATATCATAAAATAGTATCCTAGAGAGCACAGACTATGTGATATTGTAGGAATCATTTAATATGACAGATGTACCAATTACCTGTGTGGGGAAGAGCAGATTTCTTAGAATTGAGTAACTCCTGCAAAGCAGATTTCTTAGAATTGAGTAACTCCTGCAAAGCAGTTGAAGAATCTCTAAGGAGAAAAAGTTAACTATGCAGAAAAAATAGCCCCAAGATTTATTCTTAACTCTTTTGAATTCCTAGTCTCTGTGGACACTGTGGCAATAATTTTTTGCAGAAGCACTTTGTTCTTCCAGGGTCAGAATACATGTTTTTTCTCATGACTGGAAGTTAGGGTAGGATCTAGCAGTCACAAGAAGGGGCCAATGGAAGGAAAATGACTCTCTGGCTAGTATAGAGTGATGACTATAAGAATTTTATCCAAAAGGTCAAGTTAATTTTAGAAAGTGAGGCATAATCATTCTATCAATAGCCCTAAGATCTTGAACTCTTATCTAAGGCAGGCTAGGAGCAATTCAAGGGGTAGGGCAAGGCATATTACATCCTATTTCTATTGGTGGTTATTTTATTGGCTTTCTTTGATTCTGGTTTCAAAGAACATTTTACAACTTGGATAATGGGTTGGTTATGTCAGTCTGAATTTTGATGGATAGTCCCCCAAATCTTGCCGATATTGATAAAATTTTTGGATCACTAGGAGTCTGAAGCCTTGTAGAGGTTTCAAAGTATGTCTGCTTTACACATATGCTTCTCTTTAAGACTGTACAAATTACTATAACCTGATTATAGAGATGGAAATCCTCTAGAATTTTAAAGAATATGCCTTATAAGGAACATATAAATTGGCAGTCCCATTTACAGAATAAACCTCTTTACTCAGCAAAATGATTCTCCAAAAATGGAGACATACTTAAGATATTTTGTTAATAGCTGATTTATTCTGAAGTAGTAAAGGGTGTTTTCTAGTAGAGGAAAATGATTCTAAAAGGAAACTCAGAGATTCAGGAGAAATGAAAAGCAATGAAAAGAATAAATGTGGGTAAATCTAAATGATTACTGAGTTACTAAAACAATGATAACACTGCATACTGTACATCTTGATACTGTACATCTTCAGAAGTTCATCACCAAACCCCTCATTAATTTGATAGAATCTTTTAAATTTTACTTACCATCACAAGAAGATCCTGCATAGGAAATTCATTACTTTTATAACAAAATTTATAACTTTATAGGACAAATTGGCAGATCTAGTTACCCACAAAGGATAAGGTATGCATTTGCTTGATTTTAGATATAAGTTTAAAAATAATAACTTGAGCTTATTGAAATGTTTTTAAAAATCTCTTCTTCCATTCCCATTGACATATTTGTGACTCTGGTTACTCTGTTGTGGTTTTTTGACATTATTCTTCTAACTTTAATTATTTTTTTCTATTACAGTTTACATTCAATATTATTTTGTATTAGTTTCAGATGTATAGCATAGTGGTTAGAAAGTCATATATTTTCCAAAGTGTTCCCCCTGATATTTCCAACTGGCACCAAACATATTTATTATACTGTTATTGATTATATTCCTTATGCTGCTCTTCACTCCCTCATGACTATTTTTGTAACTACCAATCTGTGTTTTTATACTAACAACGACAACAAAAAGAAATGGTTTCGACATATATTATCTTTTCAAAGTAACTTTGCTGTCAATCCAACCTAGATTAGACAAATTAATAATCAAGAAGCAAGTTCAGATGTCACATTAACAATTTTAAATATTGATGTGCTGTTCATTGAAAGTAAGCATGTAGAAGTTTAACATGGGAAACCATATTTAAATCCGTTTATTGTAATTGCAGAATGATGTACAGTTAGGTGTCTAGTAGCATTTCTACATATTAGTTGCCTATATACATAGTCTCAATGAGCAATTTGTACAATTATTGTAAGACTTTTCTTTTTCTGTTATGATTGCTCTAATGATATTACTTAAAATTTAATTTTATGTCCGCATAACCTAGTGATAAAAATGTGAGTTTGAATTTTGTATCTGTATTTTCTCCATTTCATTTTTCTGTTAACATTTATTGAACTTTACAAAAGTATTATTTTGTGAAGGATTGATTAAAACAAAAGTTGATACTTTATTATAGATCAGAAAGTACCATTCTATAACACAATTATAGAATTTCACATTTTAATATGTACCATTTATGCTCTTACTATTCAATTTGTTCAATCATTCCCTTGCTATTAAGCAATAAATTTTAATGTTTTCCTGTTTGCAAGCTTTGTTTTCAATAATAGCAAATCAATCAGAGCTTCAAAAGCTGAAATGTTCTGGCATTTCATTTATTGTATATTTCAATCTGAGATTTTAAATGATTTTGAATGAAATGCTGCTGAAATTTAGAGAACTAATTTGCAAATGTTCAATACCATTTAATAACAATTAATTTAAGAAGTAGTTCTCCAGATTCTCAAATTTACTAAAATGCATTTGACATTGGTTAGAAATTTTTTAAAGCACATAATGCTATAATAAAGTATATATTTTATATTTAAGATCAGCCTCCTAACAGAAATTGTATAGCTTAATTATTCTATGTATATATATAATATTTATAAATTTGAATAACTACAACTTCTATTTCAATTACAGAATAACAAAAATTAACCTAACTGATTATCTATTTTGAAGTCTTGATGAGAGCAACATAAAACTGGCTTCATTTTATTTTCAAAGTTATAGTTCAGTTAATGGAACAACTATATTAACAGCTACTGCTTTGTTTATATATACACAAGAAAAATTACAACTAATGTTAAATTAATATTATATAACAGTTATTTGATCTCATTAAAAAGTTATGCTTCACAAAGTAACATGTAAGTACCCCTGCAGGTGTTTGTTAAGTCACTGTCTTTAGATGGATGTGTTAAATGGTCACTGTAATTATTAGCTTTTGAGGTAGATGCTGGTAGTTCTTTTTTTTGATTGTCACGCAGCCAGCTGAGCACTCTCATTGCAGAGCTTGAGAAGTCAGTAACCTCAATAACTTGCTCACCCATGCCCACCCACTCAGCTCGCAGAACAGGCAAGAACATTTCGTACCATGTGGGACAGAATCAGGGTGCTAATGTCAACCTACTTTTTCTCAAAAAAAAAACAAACAAACTTTGTTTTTTAATGATTTCAGAAAGAGAAAGAAAGAGAGGGAGAGAGAAGGAACGAGAGGGAGAGAGAAACATTGATTTGTTGTTCCCTGTATTAATGCATTCATTGGTTGATTCTTATACATGCCCTGACCAGGGATCAAATCTGCAACTTTGGCATGGCCAGATGGCACTCTAACCAATGGAGCTACCCAGCCAGGACACAACCAGCTTTTTTTTTTTTTTTTTAATCCTCACCTGAGGATATGTTCATTGACTTTAGAGACAGAGTAAGGGAGAGAGGAAGAGAAAGAAACAGAGTGAGAAACATCAATGTGAGGGAGAAACATTGATCAGATGCCTCCTGTACACACTCTGACCAGGGATCAAACCTGCAACTCAGCTCTGTACCCAGACCAGCAATAAAACCCACAATCCTTTTGGTGTACAGGACAGTGCTCCAACCAACTGAGCACCCAGCCAGGGCAAAACCAGCTTTTTTTAAAAAAATTAAAGTATAGTTGGCATAAAATATTATATTAATTTCAAGAGTATAACACAGTGATTCAACATTTATATATCTTACAATGTGATCATCACACTAAGTCTGGTAACCATCTGTCACCATGCAAAGTTATTACATTATTATTGATTGTATTTTCCTTCATCTCTTAAACCCATCTTTCCACCCCTCTCCCCTTGGACAGCCATCCCTTGGGTCTCTGTTTCTATGTGACTTTTGTTTGGTGGGTTCCTTTGTTTTGCTTTTTATATTGTACATATAAGTGAAGCCATAAAGTATTTGTCTTTATCTGCTTTGTTTCATTTAGCATAATATGTTCTAGGTCTATCCATGTTGTCACAAATGGCAAGAGTTATTCTTAATGCTGGGTAACATTTCATTTTATGTATATACTACATCTTTATCCACTTACATATCAATGGACACCTAGATTGTTTCTATATCTTGGCTATTGTAAATAGTGCTGCAATGAACATAGGGGTGCATATGTATTTTTAGATTAGTGTTTTCATTTTCTTTGAATTACCCATAAGTGGGATTGCTGGATCATATGTTAGATATTTTTTAGTTTTTCTGAGGAATCTGTTTTTCATAGTGGCTTCACCAATTTTCATTCCCACCAACACTGCACAGGGATTCCCTTTTATCCTCATTCTCAGCAACATGTTTTTTGTTGACTTTTTGATAACAGACATTCTGACTGTAGGAGGTATTATTACATTGGGGTTTTAATTTGCATCTCCCTGATGATTATTGACGTTGAGCATCCTTAAATGTCTGTTGGCCATCTCCATGTCTTCTTTGGAGAAATCTCTCTTCTTGTCCTCTTCCCCTTATTTGATTGGGTAGTTTTTTTTGTTTGTTTGTTTTTTCTTTTTTATCATTCTTGAGTTGTATAAGTTCCATATATATATATTGGATTGATCAACCCCTTGGTGGATGCCATCTGCAAATAGTGACCATTTTACTTCTTTCCAATTTGCATGCCTTTTGTTACTTTTTCTTGTCTGATTGCTGTGGCTCTGACTTTCAATATTACTCAGATGTTGAAAAATAGCAGGGAGAATGACCACCATCCTTGTCTTGTTCCTGATCTTAGAGGAAAAGCTTTTAGTTTTTCACCATTGAATGTAATATTAGCTGTGGACTTCTCGTGTATAGCCTTTATCATGTTGATATAAGTTCCCTCTATAATCACTTTGTTGAGAATTTTTATAATGGATGTAAATTTTGTCAAATGCTTTTTTCCAGGGGGGTGGGGGAGGGAGAGAAGGGGGATAAGTAAGGGAAGGGTTTAGTCAAGGAACGTATATGAATGACTCATGGACATGGACAACGGGGAGGGATATGATTGTGGGAGAAGGGATGGGCTGGGTGGGGGGAGCAATGGGGGAAAAATGGGACAACTGTAATTGAAAAACCAAAAAATAAAAGAAATAAATTTTAAAAAATGCTTTTTTCCTGTATATATTGAGATGATTATATGATTTTTATCCTTGGCTTGGTTGATGTGATGAGTCATATTTTTTGAGGATGTTAAAACCACTTGATCATAGCTTATAATCCTTTTAATATATTGTTGAATTTGTTTTGCTAGTGTTTTGTTGCAAATTTTTATATTGTATGTTTATCAGGAATATTAGCCTGTAATTCTCTCTCTCTCTTTTTTTTTTTTTTGGTAGTGTCTTTGTCTGGTTTTGATATCAGGGTAATGCTGGCCTCATAGAATGAGTTTGGAAGCATTCCTTGTTCTTCCATTTTTTGTAATAGTTTGAGAAAGATAGGTATTATTTCTTTAAATGTTTGGTAAAACTTTCCTGTCAGTCATTTAGCTTTGGGTTTTTCTTTGTTGGGAGTGTTTAAATTACTGCTGTATATTCATTGCTAGTAATTGGTCTGTTCCATTTTTCTGTTTCTTCCTGGTTTAGTCTTAGAAGTCAGTATTGTTTCTAGTAATTTATCCATTATTTCTAGATTTTCCAATTGTTGGCATTTTGTTCATAATATTCCTTAATGATTCTTTGTATTTCTGTGGTGTTGATTGTAATTTCCCCTCTTTTATTTCTGGCTTTATTTATTTGAACTCCCTCTCCCCCACCCTTTTTTAATTTTTTTATTTACTTTTATTTATTTATTTATTTTTTATGAGCCTTGCTAGGGGTTTGTCAGTTTTATTTATTCTTTCAAATAACCAGCTGTCAGTTTCATTGATCTTTTGTATTTTTTATAGTCTCAGTTTTATTTCCACTCTGATTTTTATTATTTTCTTCCTTCTACTTACTTTGACTTTTATTTTATATTCTCTTGCTAGCTCGTTTAGGTGTAAAGTTAGATTGTTTGGGTGTTTTCTTCCTTCTTGAGGTAGGTCTATATAGCTATGAATATTCTTCTTAGCAGTGCTTTTCAGCATCTCATAAATTTTGAAAGTTGTGTTTCCATTTTCATCTGTATCAAAGTAGTTTTTGATTTATTGTTTTATTTTGATCCATTGGTTGTTTAATAAGATCATTTAATCTGTAGGTGGTTTCTAGTTTCAGGCAATTGTGGTCAGAAAAGACACCTGATATAATTTCAAATTTCTTGAATTTGAGGCTTGTTTTGTGGCTTAATATGTGCTCTATCCTGGAGATAGTTCTGTGAGTATTTGAGAAAAATGTTTAATATGCAGTTTGGGGATGAAATATTCTGGTATAACATGGCATTTAAGGCAATTTTTCTCTTAATTTTCTGTCTTGATGAACTATCCTTTGAGGTAAGTGGAGTGTCCAAGTTCCCAACTATTTTTGTATTACTATTAACGTCTGCCTTTATGTCCATTAATGTTTGCTTTATATACTTGGGTACTTCTTTGGGTGCATAGATATTTATAATTGTTATATTCTCATCTTAGATTGACCCTTTATCATTATGTAATGTTCTTCTTTTGCATCCTTTTATATTCTTTGTTTAGAAGTCTTTTATCTGATAGTTTTGCTGCCCAATGTTTCTTTCTGTTTCTATGTGCATGGTATATCCATCCCTTCAGTTTTAGTCTGTATGTGTCTTTCTATAAACAGTAAGTCTCTCAGGCAGCATATAGGTGGGTCTTGCTTTTTTATCTATTCTGCTACCCTATATCTTTTGATTGGAATATTTAGTCCATTTGCATTTAAAGTAATTATTGACAGGTATGTACTTATTGCCATTTTGTTCATTATTTTTAGTTGCTTTTGTTGTTCTCCTATGTTCCTTTCTTCTCTTGATCTCTTTCCTTTTGATTTGCTGGTTTTCTTTAGTATTTTA
The DNA here is from genome assembly GCF_987537825.1 of Furipterus horrens. Classification (NCBI taxonomy): domain Eukaryota; kingdom Metazoa; phylum Chordata; class Mammalia; order Chiroptera; family Furipteridae; genus Furipterus; species Furipterus horrens. The sequence continues at coordinate 20,518,874 of NW_028327182.1, read as the reverse complement.
ACTGGGTTCCTTTCTCTTTATTTTTTCTGTATTTTTTGTAGGTTTTTAGTTTATGGTTACTATGAGGTTCATATATAGCCATTTGTTTCAATAACAGCCTATTTTAAGCTGATAGGTGTTTAAGTTAAAATGCACTATAAGCACTATATTTTTATTCTATCTCTACTCTTTGGTTTTGATGTCATGCTTTATGTCTTTTTGTTTTGTGTATCGCATGATTATTCACCGTACTTACGGTTAATTTTTCTACTTCTGCTTTTTAACTATTATATTAGCTTTTGAAGTGGTTGATTCACCATGTTTACTACATATTTGCCTTTAAAAGTGAGGGTTTTTTTTTTCAGTATTTTCTTATTTCTGATTATGACCTTTTCTACATAAAATTTCCATTTCTTGTAAAACTGATTATGATAGTGAACTCCTTCAATTCTGTCATACCTGCTGGATCAGTCTGTGGGTGGAGGGGGGTCTTTGTATGCATGTTCTGGCACCCTCCTGTTCCTGCTGGATCTAGCTCAGGGAGGGGTTGTCTGGGGACATGCTACGAAAGCCCTGCAGGTGGTGAGCTCCCGCCCACCACCCAAGGGCAGGGGAAACATAAGCAATGGCGTTCACCAGTTCCTCAGCTCTGGATAGTTCCCTCAGCTCCCAGAGAGCTCTTGTGGTTCCCTGACATTCTCTATGTGGTTCCTCTTTTGTTGTGCAGAAGCTGCCCAATGAATCTCAGTTGCCTCTCAGGAGGATGTGTTCTAAATATGTGTGTAGATGCCATGTGTTCTTGGGAGGGGGCAAATTCAGCGAGCTCCTGTGCCGCCATCTTGGACTCCCCCACCCAGTTTCAGTCTCAATGAAGTAGCTTAGCATTCAGGCATCAGCAGCGCACACCCAGGGAGACCTATCGCTTATTGTTAATGTTCATCTAAAAATGAAGCCATGCCCTGCTGCCTTCACATTCATCCAATGAGGAATTCTAATCCTGAAAGAGAAGTAGGAAAGGGTGATGCCGCTGTGCTTATTTAGTCCGCAGGGTGCAGGACACTGAAGCAGGAAGCTGCCTGTTGGAGGAGGGGCATCTGATCCTGCTTCCCAAGTCAGTGTCAACTGCAAAACTCTAATTATCCAAGTGGGCAGGAAGTCACCTAGGCAATTCAGCTGGTGGACGCCCATGTGAAAGGAGAGATAATCATTAATGTCATTCTCGGGGTAGGAAGGTCTCTAAGAACCGAAATAGATTCCACCAGCACATTGCATGGAGCCTATTGAAGTGCAGACAGTGATTTGTAAGATGTTACAGGAGCAGCAGAGCAGGCTTAAATCAGGTTCAGCAGCATATGATTAACTGATAAAATAACTCTTTTGTTGTGCTTTGGACGCTCTGAAGTAACATGACTTTAAATTCTGAATAACAAGTCATTTCTGCATATTAAAGTGAAAATCTTTCCCCAAGCACCATTTATTCTGAGAAATTCTTTATATAAATGTTAATAAAGAGAGCAAAAGAATAAGGTCAACCTACCCACTTACTTACCTGACCCAATGCCCAGAAAATGAAACAATACTCTCTCCCTAAAAAGTCTCTCTATGGAGGATCAACTTCAACTTCAAAGAAAGTAAAACATTTGTGAATATAAAATAAAGTCTGCAAATACAAAAGTTTGTTCGGGTGCCCATACATATTCTTCAATAGCAATATTGCTATTTACTTTTTTCACATTGAAGATAGAATTGTAGCTAACAAGGGCAGTTTGCATTATCTAAAAAATTCTCAGAGCTCTAAGTATGACTATATTCATGCATGTGGTAAAACTACCTACATGAAAAATATAAGCCATATTTTACTTGGTACCCAGATATGTTAAGGGAAAGAAAGAATGTGTAATTTTTTCATATCTCTATAAAACTTCAATACTCAAAGTCTTCATAAAAGCTCAACTGCTTCTTTTACACTTTCAACTCTGAAGCACACATGTATGACACAAAACACTAAGGTCTCAGCAAATGGAGATATTGCACAAATAAACGGACGAAGGAGTCTATGCTGCTTCCCAGTGTTTTGTTAGGCCAAACACACGACAGACACACTGAATTTTTCAAATGAGGGCAGGATGTAATTGCTAGGTCATCCTATGTACTGGCTTATGCACAAGTTGTTCCTGTTAAATGAGTCAGATGACAAAAATATCGTGTTAATATGGATGGGTGGTACTGGCTTGTAATCATACAATAATGGCCCTACATATTGTACCAACATTGTCAGAATTTTTTATAATTTACAAAGCACTTTCTTTTTTATTTAAACATCAAATTCTTACAACAGCCCACGAGGTAGGCAATGAGGGAACTGCAGGTACCTGAGGTTCAAAAGAGCAAGAGGTCACCTTAGACCCCTCAACTGGTAGCCAAGCTGGGACCCCAAACTTGGGTGTTTTGGATCCACATTTAGTTTTCTCTCATAGGTATCATTCTGATAAAAAGAAATTAAAAATACATCCCTCCCAGCTCATTCCCAACTATGAAAAGTGATTAAAAATTTAAAGCTGGGTTAAAATGAAATGAATTGTGTCGAATAGAATTGTCCACGATTTAAAAAAAAAAAAAAAAAGCAAAGCTTCATTGTCACAGAAATGGTTGTCTAATTAGTTTTAACTGTCACTAGCAACCTTTGAAGTAGGTGGAGTAATGTCTCCCACATGGACAGGTGAAGAAACAGCTCTGTTACTGGAACATTATAGCGGTTTGCTGATGCTGATGTCACTCTGCTCTTCTTGGCAGGTCAGGACAAGGCTGGCACCCTACCCTGCCTTTACCTGAGAGCAAATCCCAGAGAGTACTGGGATGGGCTGCTCTGGAAATTAAATAGTAGGACTGTGTTGTGTAGATTGTAACTCTGAAACTGGTGCATGCTGCTTAATAATAAGCCAGCTTTGAACTTGCCACTCTATAAAGATTTCCCCTAGTGGAGAAATTCCTTTAACAGTAGCCCAAGCAGTCCATTCCACAAAGAGATGAAAAGTGAAGCTAATACTTCTCTGGAGTTAATTTAATCATTGAGTTTGAGTTATGACCTTTTCTAGAGACCTTTGGGTATTGGTAAGTTTCCAATGCCACCACAGATTTGGGTGAAGATTAAATGAAATAGTATATAAAGTGCCTGACTCGATAAGCTATGATTAAGTGCTCCCTAAGGGTTTACAACCTTTTATCTCCATTCCACTCAAATCTCCCTTGCTATTCCTCTCTTGAAAAGATTCTCTTATACGGTGCCTACTCACTGTTACCTAAACTCTTCTAACACACCTCACAACTTTGCTCGTGCTGGCCCATCCACCTGAAATATCCTTCTCCCTGCCCTACTTGGAAAATCCAAGTCCTCTTTAGCTTCTCCCATTACAAGGCCCCACTCCCTGGCCCCCAACCTTCCTCCACTGATAACATCATGAGAGGAACACCCTGTGATACAGCCTGCTGATACATATATGCCTATAAAGAAAGTCTGAGCTCATAAAACACTGGCTGGATTAAATTTATGGGAAAGTATCAAGCCAATTACGTCACCTGAAGAAAAAACAAAGGAGGATATGGTAGAGAAAACCAGAAAACATATTTGACCAGCTTACACTACTGCCTTCAGCCATGTCTAGAGGCCTATTTGGACATATTTTCATAAATTTCCTTAAAGTCCTTTTTATCATGACAGAGTAAAATAGTAATTGCAGCTCAAGAAGAAACGTGCCCCCTAGTGATTATACGTGGGTTTGACTAAGTACTCTACATTTTCTGGGTTGCTCAAGAAATAAATTTTCATTTTATCTTAAGAAAAAAAAATTTTTAGGAGGATCAGTTTGTTTTGCTTTAAGTCTCTCAGGTGTTTGTTTAAAAATATCAAACAGAAAACCAAAGAATGACTACCTCTTAGATGAATTAATTTGTGTTATATTATCCCTGCTCTTCTTTATGTATTATCCTAACTACTGGATATCAGGGACACAGAATTGAGCAAAAATGGCCTGAGAAACAGCCTGACAGGGTCTGAGGCAATTTAGGGTGACATGTAAGTACATGGACTTTGGAACCATACCATCTGATTCAAGAGCTGGCAAAGAAAATTATAAATGATGGACCTCTTTATGCCTCGATTTTCTCATTTGTAAAATGGGGTAATGATCATATCTCATTCATGGACCCCTGTAAGAAATAAAAGAATATAAAGCACTTAGAGCAATGCCTGGCATATTACAGGTACTATATAATTATTTGCTGTTATTATCTGATAAATGGAAGACATAATTTAAATCAGAACTGTCCTAGGTAATCCGATAGCCATGGTCACTATAGTATTTATCCATTGCTATACAACACATTACCCGAGACCCGGAGGCTTAGCACAACCACCACCATTTATTTATGTATTTTATTTGTCTGGGCTCTGAGGCTGACTGGGCTTAGGCAGGTGGTTCTTGCCCAGGAGCTCTGTAGAGCAGCAGTCAGACAGGAGCTGGGCTGGAGCTGGGCTGGAGCTGCTGCAAGGGCTCCGTCACTCACGGGTTAGGCGGAAACTCCTGAGAGTTGGCTAGAACTTCAGCTGGGACTGAACATGTAGCCTTTCCACATGGCCAGTTCTCAAGAATCGGTGACACTGGGAACTGATAAGTTGTCCCAACAAGTGTAGTGAAGCTAAGACAGAGGTGATCATAGCTCTGCAGCGAACTGCGGGCATGACCTTAAATAAGTCAAAAGTCTGGGCCTACACTTCCTTCCCTATCAAGTCATGCTACTGTTGTGTGCTACAGTTACTTGGTAAAATGAAAAGCAAGTGAAATTAAAACACACTGGAAACTTTAAATCCTTAGATGAGGTCTTAGATGTGCTTTAAAATTTTTAACTGAAAACAAGATAGATGAAGCAAGTATGAAAAATCTTGATTATCCAGATGGTCGGTCTACCTAGAAAGATTAATTGTAGTTTTCTGTTCTTTTGTGTACATCGGACATTTTGCATAATAAATGTGGACTACATCATTTATATAGGGAATAAATGCTACAATTACAAGTGGAATCTATATACCTGCAGTCCCATGATTTGGCCTTTCATTTGTTATTGTTTGAGGATGACACCACAGCTGTCCTTTTTTAGTCTGTTTCTAAAATAACCCTAACTTAAAAATTACTTTTAACACTATATATCTTTATCATGACAAAAATGATGTTTTTAAAATGAAATTCTGTGGGCCTGTTTAGAGATTTCAGGTGATCCAAAACATCAATATGACATTCTGCAAATATTTTTAAATGACATCTACAAAAATAGGGACAAAACTCAGGGGCATTTCAATAGTGAAGTTCCAAGCCCCTTCTTAGGCCCAGTTTCTTCTCTACATCACATTCCTTTTCATGATTGTCACATCACTTACTCTATTAGTAAAAGTGGCTCTCAGTAAAAGCAGATAACTTTTTTTATCACTGCTCCCAAATACTAACACATTCAGAGCTTACCTTCAATGACTCTTTGCTGATCATTATAGAAAATACATAAGATGACGATCAGGAGAAATTATACACTTCAGGGAATCTTACTAATGTATGGTACTGATTGCTGAGATGAAAAAGATCCCTACTGGATTCCTCCCTTCAGCTTCCAGGATTGAGAATAGAATTCACAAAACATGTTTTTTCCTTCTTCCTCCTCCCAATTTCCAGGCCAGGAATTCTGTGTATCCCCTGCTTCTGGGAGATCTGAAAGAGCCCGATGCCCTTGGTCTCAGTGTTTCTTCATTTCTTGCAACCTCGGAAGCTAGTCAGAGCAATATCTCTGGGCCTTTGCCCTTCAAAGCAATGTCTTCGAGGAATTTTTCAAAATAGGTGTAATCATTATAAAACACCTCCAGTATAGTTGGATCATCAATACATCTTCTACCCAAACTCCTTGATTCTGTCCAATTTTATTTGTTCAATTGATTTAAATTTAAAGTATCTAAATTGAAATTTTAAATATTCAAGTGTCTAAAATTTATATTATTTTTAGTTTGAAACCAGTAGGTGCTATCCTAAATTGAGAATTCAGAGTCTCATCAAATATAAATATAAAACAAAGGGGCGCATGAGTTATATTTAGCAAAGGCCCAGAACAGATCTGATGGGGGATGAGGAGACTGAGCTATGGGGTCTCCACAGCTGACCAATAACACATTATCTCAAATAATCGGCTATAGGCAGCATGGCTGGCCCCTGGTCATTAAGTACTTGCTGCACCTCAGAAAACTGAAAATGTAGGATTAATTCAGTGACAGTTTCTCAAAGGATACCATAATTAAAAACCAGGATGTGGTTTCAATTCAGGTTTAACACAGTCACCGTTCCCCCTAGAGTTTTCATCAGCCCACTCACGCATTAAATCTTGAGAGTCAACGGGCCACTTGGAACTAGTTTAGTTATATAGTAACTGACTGTAGAAGCAACGTTCTACTCCTAGCACTTTCCCATTTCTTCTAAATGAATTCCTAAGGGGAGGAAAACAAAGATCTATAAGTGGAATGGAAGCAGGGCATTCTTAAGGCCATTATAAAGCCTGAGAGGATACCAGTTCCAGTAATCCCTTGGAGTATTTGGTTGCAGTAAGCATTTATTGGAAAGCAAAGGGCAGAATTCTACGTGTTCTCTCTCCTGATCAAATCTCCCTTTCTGGAATACATAGTAATTAATGTAGCTCCTCTGTTAACCAGAAGAATATATATTTTGCTCAATTCTTTTTCTGTTTTGCATCTACCACAAGAAATGTCTTTTGCCTACAATTTGAAGACGTTAAGTAATGTGTACCTCAGGTAAAAGTAACATCAGTGGCTACAATAGAAATACAGTGTTGAGTTTTTAAAAATAGCATAAATTAATAATGACCTTCTACTTGATAATATGATTAGAAAACTCTCAAACCCCAAAGTGATATTTTCCCAATTGTTCCTCAAGTCTATTCTCGAGTATTTGGCTAAGATCATGATGTCCCATTACTCAAGCGAGCTAACCTGCACAGCCACCTGGCTGCTCCTGGACTAGTCACCGTTACACTCAACAGCTCACAATCACACTTTCCTTATAATAGAAATGTCATTAACATTTAATGGACAAATACAATGTAGAAGTACAGGTGTGTTTAGCTTATAAATTATCCATCAAAACTGATAAAATTTCTGAGAAAGAGATTTGGGAGATAATTACTGGTTCCTATTAAATACACTTAAATTGTTTCTCTTAAAAATATGTATCTTTGATATTTTTGGAAATCTGCAAATTTCCAATGTTTTCATTTTCCTGTGAAATGTAATACAATTCACCTCCAGAGAGGGCGGGGGCAGAAGGGTGGGGATCTTCTGACTTCCATCTAAAGAAATAAGAAAAGAAGGTGGTTGTTTCTGGCTTTTTTACTTCCTTGAGTTCACAAGAGGGGACAAGGAAGACACAATGGCACAGAGGCATTCCTTGGGAAGGATCTGCAATGATACTGAACTTTTAGCTGAGAACCTTTTAAAGCCTGTAGCCAGTATCAGATACTGAAGGTGAAATTAAATAAAGTATATTTTACCGCCCTTTTTCCTATAAAATGTATTAAGCATCTAATGTGTTCCAAACACTCTACTAGGCTCTGTTACTTAAAATGTCTGCTTTAAACCTTCACAACACAGTGTGAATGTATTAGTTCTACCTTACAATAGGTGCAGGAAAAAAAAAATCCTTCATAGTTTGATAAGAGACTTGTCCCAAATCATACAGTTATGGTTCAAGCTTTTAACTCAAGTCTCCTCTTATAAAAGCCTGTGTTGTTTTCTCTCTTAGAATTGACCATGAAACAATCCAATATCTCTAGGATTGATACAAAAAGGACTGCATACCCCAAAAGTGGAAAAAATATGTGCAATAAATATATCAAATAAAGGGGTCATATAACAAATAAAAGAACTCCTACAAATCAATGTGACAAAGAATAAATAATCTAAAGGGTAATATCCAAGTGGCTAATAAGCATGTGTAGAAGCATTCATTCATTAGTCATCATGATAATGCAAATTAAAACTACAATGAAATGTCACCCTGTGAGCATCAGGTTAAACAATATAGAGAGACTACCTGTGGGTGAGGATACCCGGCAGTGTACAATACAGCATTGCTGGTGGGAGGAGTCCAAACTGTACAACCCCTGTGGAAAACCATCTGGCAGTAGCTACTAAAAATTAACATGTGTATGCCCTATGATCCAGCAATTCTACCTATAGGTAAAGAACCAAGAGAAATGTGTACATATATGTACCAAAAGATATGTTCAAGTACATTCAGAGCAGTGTTATTTCTAACAGCCAAACATTGAAGATTTCCTAAATGCCCAGAAAGTTTGGTCCATAGTAATAAGCAGTGGGAGTTACTGATAATTATCTATACATGTATTAACTAGAACATTTCTTTAATTGATTAATACTGAATAATTGATTTGCTCCCAATTTATTCCCAAATAATATAAAATTTATTTCTCTGAACTGGAGGTTTATTCTATCTAAGCTTTAGTATTCATGTGTGTGTATATATAATATATACACACATATGTATTGAATATATATATAAAACTGAACATATAGATGTACACATACAATTCTTCCATGAGAAGAAAAATATATTTTAATTTGGGGCAAAATAATTCACAAGCAATATTTTATATAATAACAATACACTTAAAAAATAAAGCACAGTTAGTGAAAGAACATATATGTATTACCCATGGACACAGGCAACAGTGTTGTTATGGCCAGAGGGAAGGGGGGGCAGGTGCTGGGAGGAAGGGGGCAAAGGGTGGAAAATTGGGACAACAATAAAAACAGAAGTGTCAACAATAAAAATTTTTAAAATAAGCACAATATTTTAAAAATAGGGGCTACTGAGTTAATACCTTTAAAATAAACGATCAGTTGTTTCAGTTGGGAATCTTTATAGCTAACATACAGGCTGAAAAAAATTTTAGAAATTCTTTTCCTTGTCAGTTCCAGTAAGCGATGGAAGAAAATGTTTTCTGTAATTTCTTTTCAAAAAAAAGAAAAATGAGAACAGTTTGATTATTTACTTTGTAATCTCTCGAGGCAGTGCATAGAACCAGCATTCAGTATACCATGATGATGTAGCCAGTGACAAAATGCTTGCTGTTTAAGGGTAAGAGCTTTTTTCATAATTACATACGTGGGCTAGTTTACCTAAATTCCCGTTACCTCAACGTTAGTTAAATTTAGCTTGATTGGAGTGTCAGGAGAGGTGGTTCACAGTCCTGAATACTGAACAAATACTAGAACACATTGCCTTCCTATCCCAATGAGCATCAGACATAAATATTTTAATACTACTTTCAAAGAACCAAAAGTCGGCAATTTATGACTAAATTATAATTCCTAATTGACATCTCTGGTCTGAGTGTGCGGGGTAGTGTAGGAGAAAGAGTACTGACCCAATAAAAACCTGATTTCTAACACGAGCTATCATTACCAAGACAAATTTCTCTCTCTAAGCCTCGGTTTCTTTACCTGTAAATAAAGGACCTGGAGGATACCAGCTCTCCTGAGACAGTATAAGTCTGTTTTGTCAACTCAGCATTACTCAGACAAGGACCAATTCCTGATTGCCTTGAGTCTCTCAGTTGGGGAACTCTGACACTTGTACTCACCTAACTCAGTGGATTAGCCTCTAGTGCTGTCAGACACAGCGATGCTGTGACTTGTAGTGGCCGACCAGGTAACTGCACACCTGGTGACTTCTACTTACCATGCGAGTTTACCCTTAGTTTTCCTCACTCCCAAGCTTACTTACACAAGGGTTATATATAATTGTAATTATATAATTGTAATTATATCACTGAATTAAACAGTATATAAATAGATAACACAGATGCACAAATAAAATATTGTTTCTATGACTAAATAGAATGATCTGGGAAGAGTTAGTGAGTCTCAGTGAAAACTGCTTTTGAATTAGGTGTGGCAATACAACTGTAAACTAGCCTTTAAAATGTAAAAAGCATTCTGCGCTCAGCCTTGCACCTGTCTTTAGGTTCCTACTACATTTAAAGAGACAGAAACTTGACCTTGTAGATGATGCATTAGGATATGGTGAGTGCATAACAATGGTAGAGCTCTGCTAAGCAGAACTGTAATCAAAGCAAAAGGCATTTTTCCAACATCAAAAGATGGGTGGAAGCAACGTTGTATCAAGTTAAAGTAAAGGCTCAAGGTGTGTGCTATAAGTCAGGTTCTCTGGACATGGACCCTGAGATAGGTTTTGATGCAAGAAGTTTATTTGAAATTGCTACAGGGAGCAGCACCTTCAAAGCAGGAAGGGGAGAGCCACACTCTACAGAGGGAGCGGTTGAGAGGCATGTGATGCAGCTGCAGTGGAAGTCTCAGCGGTCCCAACTGGGAGCACAGGAGGCAGGCTGTACACGCCCCTCCTCCACATGCAACAGTGACTGGATGAGGACTGTCCCCTGGGGAAGAGGTATGACCTGGGCAAGACAGCTTCAGCTCCCCTGTGGTAAGGGCAGATGTCAGGGAGGGACTCAGCTGTGGGCCAGCAGCAGTTAACACTTTCTGAAGGTAGGAAAATGAATGCTTTCATCCCAAAGAGGAAGCAAGATTAATACACAATTGAAAGGCTCTCTGGCCCTGCCTGATGTGGCTCAATGGATTGAGCACCAGCCTGTGAACCAAAGGTTGCCAGTTTGATTCCCAGTCAGGGCACACGCCTGGGTTGTGGGACAGGTCCCCAGTTGGGGGCATGTGAGAGGCAACCATACATTGATGTTTCTCTCTCTTTCTCCCTCCCTTTCCCTCTCTCTAAAAATAAATAAAGGTCTTTTAAAAAAAAAAAAGAAAAGAAAGACTCTCTGAAAATAGCTTAGATAGGATCAAAAGGGACGCAATGAGTTGTACTATGAAAAACTTAAATTGAATGTATAAAAACATTCCTGAGCATTTTTCATTGGGAAGCAGCTCTAACTTTTTAATCCCTTCTCGTATTCTGTGTAAATCAGTGGATTTTAACCTGGAACAAGTGCGCCCCCACCCAGGAAGCATTTGATAATGTCTAGGGACGCTTACAGCTGGGGGAGTGCTACTGCCATCCAGTAGGTGGGGGCAAGGATGCAGCTAAACATCTTACAGTGCACATGACAGTGCCCACAGCAAAATGGCAACAGTGTTGCGGTTGGGAAATTGCGGTCTAAATCAATGCTTTGGTTAGTAGTTGCATGTAGCAAGTGTTTGTCTTAGATGTCCTTGTTATTTCAAAAGGTGGGTTGCAAAGTCATGCCTTTTCTCTCCTATTCTGACCATTTGATACAATTGTGTTCAAGAAGATTCAGTGCCAAGGGTTAAGAATGTAGCAGAAGACTGCTCTTTGTTCACCAAACTTTTCCCTCTTTTCCTCTTGGGCATGGAGCTAGAGCTCATTTCCCAGTCTCTGCACTTTGGGGTGGCTGAGTGACAGTTGGAAATACAAGAGAATCAAAAGTGATGTGTGCCACTTCCACACATAGACCACAGAAACCTCCCACGGTGATCCTCTATTCTCCATCTCCATCCTTCAGCTGAAAGACAATGATCCCAAGACTCATGAGCTGAAGCTTTTAAACATTATAGGGGGCACCTCAGGGAACCACAGCAAATTCACAGAGTTTTCCTGGGACATTATACCTTTTCAAGGGAAAAGATCATTATCTATCAAATACTGCACAAACTACTAGTTCAAGGCAATTGACAGTTTCAACATTAGATCACACTCCAGGTCTTTTGAGAATTTATCTTTGTGATTGCTGTAATAAAAAGCAAACACTGCATTAAAATCAATAAGGACCAGGAAATGAAGGGAGGTGGTATCCTGTGCCCAATGAGCACATATATTTCAACTGGTACATAATTGTGGTATTAAGAATCTTTTTCTTTCAATTTATGTGCACAATTTTTTTTCAAGCAGCTACTAGATTGTTAGTACATCAATATCTATTAAGTTGTTTATATTAACCAGTTAATAGAACTGCTGGGTGTTTCTTTTAGCTTAGGAGCACTGTGAAATTTACTAGGACAATGAGGGCACCACGAATTATGGAAGTTTGGAACCCTCTGCCCTTCAGGATGGCAGAGACAGAAGATAGAAGGAACCTGTCTAAAACTGATATTGTTTCTGAATTGATGCTATAGCAATTAATTCTGTCTTAACTAAAACCATGAGTTAAATTCATACAATAAGTTGAAGTTGTATTCAAGTGCAATCCTTGGGTTCACGCTGTGACTGACTCTTCTATGCCAGATGTCATGCGCTTCATTAAAGGAAGCTCAATGGCCTCTTAATGTCTTATTTCCCCATCCTCTGAATCTGCACTGTATCACACGGGAACACTCTTGCCTGAAGGTTCCTTTCTCTAGTAGGATGTTTTCCCAACTTACCTCATGATAGAAAATCACCCATAGGGTGTGTCAAGACACAAGCTCTCTCAGCTTGTCACCAAGAGTATCCACTTCAGTGGGCCTCAGATGGGACCCAGATATTTTTAACAGGTACCCCAAGTGACTCATCACCAGAGCAGTTTGAGAAAAACTTGTTTCATTGTCTAGTCCATTGAGTTCAATTTGCCCCTAGTCATGTACATTTCAGTAAAGTGGCATTCCATTTACCCCAACGCACAAGCCGAAGTCTTAGTTCTTAATTCTGCATTTTCTCTCAAGCCCTATATACAGCTTATTACCCATCATGAATTGGATGCTGTTGTCAAATTGTATCTCAGATGAAATCTACTTCTCTCTATCTTCTCTGCTAATACCGCTGTCATCCTCCAGCCAAAATGTCTACAGCTGTTAAAAATGTTTCTACCTCTACTCATTCTTATTTTCACTATATTCCATACTCAGTGGCCAGTCATGTTCTTAAAACATAAATTAGATTTTGTCAGGATTATGTCATACTTCTGATTATATCTGTTAAGGGATAAAATCGGAATTTTTTTCCCATGGCTCACGGATCCAATATGTTTTGACTTTACCTCACCAGCTTCACCGAAGTCCTTTCTCTTACCCACCAGTTAGCTCATTCATGCACGTTTTCTTAGAGGTTTGCAAACAAAGTAGGAGCTTGCCTGGCTCATGACCTCTGTACAAATGGTTTTCTCTCCATCCACTCCTCAGGTGACAGGGTCCTGCTTAACTTTCAGCCCTTAAATTCACTTCCCTGAAGAAGACTTCCTTGACCACCCTATAAAAAGCAGATATTCCCTTCTTACCTCAGTCTCAGGCCATTGTTCTGGTCTTTCATATCACTTACCACAAATAATAAATATTTTGTTAGTTGATTTAGTCTTGCATATATTCACTGATGTGTTTTTAGCTTTTCACCCAAAATGGGAGCTTCATAAATATAAGATGTACAAGTATAATGTAGCACACAGAGCTCAGTAAATATCTGCTGATTGAGCAAATAAATAAAAGCTAGAATTAGTAGATCTTCAAACTGCCCTTAATTTCATACAAAGTTGAATCTCTTTTCAAATTCCATCAGGAAAACTCAACTTTTAGAATTTCCTCACAGACACAGCAGAAAAAAAGTACAAATATACCAAATCTCCACAATAATTTGGAGAAATCAGAACAAGGGGGAAGGTGGGCAAAGAGAAAAGGACTCTAGGTACCTTTCTAGGAGAACAAAACTCTGGTTTGTTACACCAACTTGCAAGATAAGCCATATTCTACTCTTAAATTCTAATTACTATCGTGTATGAATGGTTTACTCCACAGAATCAGGTCTATAGGTCTGTTTGGTAACAGCTGAGTTAAAACACACAAATAATAAATTAGCATGGAGACAGCTTAGGCAATATCAGAAAATTGACAGACTTTTAAAAATATTGTTATCCTCTTCCTCTGTTCTTGGGAGGAACACCATAAAAGGAAAGCTTTTTTTGCTTGTATTAGTTAGGGTTATCCAGAGAAATAAAACCAATAGGATATAGATAGATAGATAGATAGATAGATAGATAGATAGATAGATAGATAGATAGATATAGATAGATATAGATATAGATATAGATATAGATATAGATATAGATATAGATATAGATGATATAGAGGTTAGGGCATCTATTACAGGAATTCACTCCCACTATTATGGAGACTGAGAATTCCCATGACCTGCCCTATTCAAGCTGGAAAACCAAGAAAGATGGTGATATAATTCAGTCCAAGTCTGAAGAACTGAGAATTGGGGGATAGGGGTTGATGCTGTAATTCCAGGTCTGAACCTGAAAGTCTGAGAATCAGGAATAGCAATGTGTAAAGGCAGCAGGATGAGTAAATTTTCCCTGAACAGATTGAATGATGCCCACCAGCATCGGGCAGGGTTGTCCTTACTTAGCTTACTGATTCAGTGAGCACCTCACAGAAACACCCAGAAATTATATTTACAAGCTATTTGAGCATCCCTTAACCCCATTAAATTGACACATAAAATTAACCATCACAATGTTCATATCCACCACAATGTTCATACCTGTGTATCAATTTTATAATAAGTTGCTTCTTAGGACATTTTGAAAAACCAACTCTTTTCTTTTTGGTACAATCTTATATTTGGACATTACTCTCAGGGGTTTGTGAACATGATCTCTATTCTCAAACTTTGTTCTTACTTTTCCTGCATATATATCATAGTTGGCCTTCTCAATTCCATAAGATTGCTTTTTAGCTACTACTTAAATTCACTATCATAAGACTTATTATTAAATTTTTGTGGCTTTGTCTTGTTTATACTTCTTAAAATTAAATTGTTTAGTACTGCTTTATACCCAAGTTGACAGCTCAAGTGAATTACTTTCAGGGAGTTCCCAAAATACTCAGACGATGCAAGGAACACTCTTATTTCACACATTTAAAGGGTTGTGTTCAAGATGATGAATTACATCCTTTCAGTGCCAACAGAAAATTGGAAAATCCCTTCATTTCCATTTCTTCACCATATTTTCTCTTCCTCTGTTAATGAAGAATTTGGAAATGTTACTATCACTACAGTTGTGGCTGATGGCTATTTTACTACCAGATTCCTTCTTTGACACAAATAAATGTGCAGTAGTTCCTCCAAATGATTCTGTTTATTTGTATTTTATTGTGAAGTATTAAGTCCTTTCTAACCTGACACCTCTGGGACATAGATTATTGTTCCAGCTATATTTACTTTCTGAAATGAAATTACTGACAAGTTACTGATCTGTACTATCCAATGAAATACCTTCATCCACTGAAATTTCATTCACCCTAACTGACAAAGGAGTTGGGTTTTCACTGACTAAAAAGTGGTCTTTAAATGAAACTAGATACAGTTTACTATTGACATTCAAAAAGGGCTCATGCTAATAGCTTTCACAATTTCCAAGTATTGGTGATTTAATTCATTGGACAGAATGTACACTTGAGGAAAATAAAGAAACAGATGCTGGTCAACTAATTAGGCCCACCAGTTAGATTTTTCCACACACTTGTCCTCTAAAACTTGCAAGTCACAAAATCATGGGAAATGGTCACTCTTACTTTATATCAATACATGCCACAGTAAAATATTTAAAATATATGGTTACTTTTTTGATAATAATCAAAAAAATTTTGCATGCTTTTTGCAACAATTTCAAAGAAGCCGACAAATTTCTAAAAATTATTTTGCTACAGCAATGTTTTTTCCCACTTACAACAGTGAAAAATCAGTAACATCAAAGAAATTTGGATAAATTACAATTTATCCATGGAATAGAATACTATGCAGTCATTAAATGGATGCTGTAGAATAATATGTAATGAACTTAAAAAATCTTAACAACATATTTACTTATTCAGCAAATTTTTTCTAAGATCTTAGTTTATCCCAAATGCTGTGCTGGGTGATGGAACCTCAATAGTGAGAAAAACAAGCACAGTCCTTGACTTTTGGTGAGAAAAAAATACAATGCAAAACAAAAAACGGGTATATGTTGGGCAAAATTCTTTCTCCCCCCCCCTTATTCTAGATATACACAAACATCAAAACACTGGTGAACCTGTTGCTTGTTCTCTGATAATAGAGCTGCAAAAACTTTTTCTTCCTTTTGCTACATTTGCTAAAATAGTGATGATTTATTTTTACTAAAAAGAAACCACTTTTGGAAACACCTGGAGACTGCCAGCAAAGATGGAGGCCTAGACTGACATGCTCCATCTTCCTCCACAACTAAGAAGGAATACAATTACTGCAAAACCAGAAATAACCAGAAGTTCCAGAAAAGCAAGCTAAATGGAAGTCCAACATATGAAGTTATAAATTAGTGCTGCTCATCCAGAGGAGTAGGAAGGGCGAAGCTGGGGCAGAGAGGTCAAGCTGTGCTGGTGGCTGCACAGCAAAAACCTACAACCATGAATACTCTATCCAGCAAAGCTGTCATTCAGAATAGAAGGGCAGAAAAAGTGCTTCCAGGACAAAGTAAAACTGAAGGAGTTCACAAATCCAAACCACTGTTATATGAGATGTTAAAGGTACTTGTTTAGGAGAAAGAGGATCAAAACTATGAACATTAAAATGAAAACTGTATCACAACAACCAACAACAGAAGCTAGGGAATTGAAACAGAGGCAAACTAAATAGGCAATGAGAGTGGAAAAAGAACTATAGGTATGGAGAACATATTGGAGGGAGGTCAGCAGGGAAGGGGAAAGGGAGAAAGAGAGGGAGATGGTGCAGGAATTAAGAAACATAGTAGGAGGGAGTGCAGTAGATAGGAAGTTGTTGAGAAGAACTATATCCACAACCAATGGACGTGGACTAAGGGTTGGGGGGACAACTGGAGGGAGGGAGGGGTCACTGGGTGGAGAGGAACAAAGGGAAAATATAATGCTATAATAGCATAATCAATAAAGCATATTTAAAAAAAGAAGAAGAAAGAAACAGCTGGAGACACCAGAGGCTGGAAGTACAAGGAAGAAATCCTCCCTAGAATTTTTGGAGAGAGTATGGCCCTCCCAACACCTTCATTTCAGTCTTGTAGCTTCCAAATTATGAAAAATAAATAAATTTCTGTTTTGTTTTGTTTTCTTAAAAGAAACCACTTTTGAAAATGATTTTCAGTAAGCAAAATGGTACAAGTCTGCATATCCTTGCCACCAGTTTCACTTGAGAATATTGAAACTGTAAATGTTAAATAAGTAGATGCCAAGATACTCACAAAATCTGAAGTGTGTAATGTGATAAAAAATCAGAAAAGTTTTTATCTCCCTTTAGCCAGTCAACTCCTTTCAATGAATGCTTGTTTGCAAAGCAACATGGCAAATACTATAGTTCATGGGCTACTTTACAGTCTATAAAATGTTTTGAATATGAACCACAAAATTATGAGATATTACATGATCATAACTTAAGCTGAAAGGCATATACAAACAATAATATTAATTATTATCTTCTAATTATGAATACAATTGCTCTCACTCCATAAAATATTTGGCCACTAACTGTTGACTTCAGGGTGAATTGATTTGCAACTTCACCCCACCTAGATTTTATTAAGGTCCATTAAATTATCTTGTTAACTAGGCCTTTTCGTTTACTCTGAGGACTGTGAGGTACTTCTTCCTCCTTTAGTAAATTCAAGGTGAATTCAAATGAATAAAATAATGTAAATAAAAGGGCTTGAATGTTTATTAAAACCTAAGGGAGATTATATTCATTGTACTGCGTAACACTTGGTCTAACGAAGACCAGACTTTCTCTCCAGTGCTCACTTTGTGTGTTAAATGCTTTAATCATTGTGAGCATAAGGGCTTTCCTTCTTTATTATTGCAGCGCTAGGGAGGTCTAAGGTTGTGTTTCTTAGACAACCAATGATAAGAGAAGCCTGTGTTAGAAAGTGATTTGTATTCAGATGTTTCCAAAACTCCTTGTATGCAATTTTTGATTGCTCTCTTATCTTATTAGAAGCTTCTTGTATCTGACAATTTAAATGAGGTCAAAACTTTATGAACTCCGTTGACTGACTGTATTAGATTTTAAAATATCAGCACTTGATGTGTATACTGGGGTGTGGCATGGAGGTTAGGGAAAATATGCTTAGGCTGTGGTTTAATATTTGCATTTTTATATTTCTCTTGTGTGTGGTCCTAGAAGTATTTATGAAGTTTCCCCTTCACTTCAGATTACTGTTGGAAGCTTTTTTTGTTTCTTTTTAATTTTTTAAAAATCCACTCCAATTTTGGGCATACAGTAACTTAAAGTCATATTGAGTTTGGTTTTAATCCTACCTGTATGATCTTGGGCAAGTTATCTAATCTGTAGCTATCTTTTTTTCATGGCTAAAGAGGAAATGAATAACTACTTCATAGGGTTACCATTTGGAATAAATTAGATAATATCGGGAAAGTGCCTGATGCTTAATAAATGGTAATTATCAGCAACATCCTGTGTTGCTAAGTGTGGAATCACACTACAAATAAATAAGGACAGTGGCAGACAAGCTCTTTTTCGAAGCAAAGAATCAAACACAAACAAAAAAATTACAACAATAATAACTGCCAATTAAATAGAACTCTTACTACATGTGAGGCTTGTTTGCTGTACTCAGTTCCTTACCTGGATTATCTTAGTTGACTTTTGCTGTAACAGAGAGTTCTTGGTCATCATTATTATACTCAGGTGACGATAGGGAAACAAGTTGAGAGGTTAAGCAGGCAGTCTCGTTGCACAGCCCCTGTCCCCTCCATGTGGTCCCTCTGGACTGAACAAACCCCTTAGGGAAGGAGTATCTGAATGAGAAACTTCCAGGTCCAGAGCTCCTCAATGAGCCCCATACGCTGCCCTTCCTTTCTGTAAGGATGAGGATCCTAATGGAAAGTCCTGTCGAGGACCACCTCAACCCCTGCAATCAGAACATTAAGGAACTCAGTATTGATTACTTACTCTGGATTCTAAGTGTTTTACTTGTCTTATATCCTTTATTCCTTACCACAAGTGAGGTAGAAATAAATTATTGTTATCCCCACTGGAGGACTAAGATTTAGAGATTAAGTACCTGGCTATATAATACTTAATGAGTTATGGAATGGAGCCGGCTCTCAAATCCACATGACTCGTGCATCAGCCCAAGCCTCAGAACAGCACATCATGCAAAGAGAAGTACCTACCAACATTGGAAATTAAGAGCGGGGCTGGTGGTTTTCATGTTTGTATCCATAGCTCCTAGAATAGATCCCGACATAGAGTTGGCATTAACAATAATTAGATGCTTAAAAACTTTTACTTTGAGCCAGGCCTCAAAGGGCTTTAAATATATCAACTTGTTTACTCTTGTAACAACCCTATAAGGATGATACTATTATATTCATTTTTAAGATGAGAAAACTGGAATAGAAAAAGAAAAGGGGTGGGGGGGAGAAGGAGGGGAAAGAGAAGAGGGAGGAAGAAGGAAGAAAATATTTCTGAATTCAGCAGGTGGCTTCTCTAAACAGATTTCTTCTATGACCCTGCTCATGCATGTAGCCCAAACATGTACCACACAAAATAGTTCCCACTGCCTTAGCTTTACCTGGTACAGAAACAATGAATGGTTTTGTATGATTCAGCAGTTATATCCCAGATGCATCATTAGTCACTGTTTAGATTTTAAATGTCACCAAAACTCAATGGCTTCTCTGGGAGTACAGGCACAGCTGTGCCATTCTGTTTCTGTGCTTTTTGAGGTTGTTTATACGATATGCCACACAATCACTCTGTAGGTAAAGTTTCAACAAAGTTGTCTGAGTATCATTTCAAAAAAATTCCAAAGTTGGCCTTCAGAAAGACACAAAGGCAGCATTTTAGAAACAACCAGGAAATAAGGGCTAGAGGCAAGAGCAGGGACAACCAAGGGACAGATGCAGCCAGGCCGTCATTTGGGACCCTAGCGGGTGAGGAGAACAGAGATCTAGGTAGGCCGGCTGGAAAAAGAGGGTTTTCAGAGCAGGCGGTGGTTCCTTCATCATAGACCTGCTGTTCAGAGTCAGATCTGCCATTCCTGGGAGTCTTAGAGAAACTGGAAGGCAAAGTGAAATGTTGGGCATGAGTTTAGGAAAGAACTCAGTGACTACATCTAGGGTACAAGATCAGGCCATTTCATCTTAGTCATTAAAACTAATGAACTAGTAGGGGCTCCTTACAAGATAAGATCCAGAATCCAGTAGAGGGCTGGATTTTCAACATGTGTGTTTGCTTTGGGTTCAGCCATGTTACTTATGCCTAACTGCTGTTTAGTTGATTCTCATGGGTTTTCCAGTTAACATATGGCATCATTTGGAAATGGTGATCTTGCTGCCTCCACTTTCCCAATCCTTAGAGCCTCCAATTCTCATCTTCTTTGCATTGGGTAGGACTTTGAGAATTCTGCAGGCCCACTTTTCCTCACCCAAATCTCGTGAGACCAGGCATGTTTTGGAACTCAGAATTTGTCAAATTTTATGCAGGTGATAATAATTTTTTTCTTTGTAAGCTACAAGGTAGCACTCATTAACAAACATGAACATTTCTTTAAATGAATGTTCTCGGGATAAATAAAGACTATATAGTTCAGGGCAACTTTTGCTCAATTCTGTACACACACACACACACAGTTCTGATTTTTGGAGCTTTGGGGTTTCACAAACAGCAGTATTTCATCCTTTTTTATGGCTGAGTATATTTTATTGTGTATATGTACCACATCTTCTATAATTATCAATCAAAGGACGCTAAAGTTGTCTTGACTACCATGAATAATGCTGCAGCAAACATAGTGGCACATATATTTTTACAAATAAATGTTTTCCATTTTTCAGGTAAATATCCAGCAGTATTTCTGGGTCACATGGTAGCTCTATTCTTAATTTTTTGAGGAATGTTCATATTGTGTTCGATAGTGGCTATAGCAATTTACACTCCCGCCAGCACTGTATGAGGGTTCCTTTTCCTCCACAATCTCCCGCAACACTTATTTCTTGTCTTGATAAAATCCATTCTAATTGGTGTGGGTGCTATCTCATTATGGTTTTGATTTTCATTTCTCTTACAGCTAGTGAGGTTGAACATCTTTTCATGTATTTGTTGGCCACTTGTATGTCTTTTAGGGAAAAGTGTCTGTTCAGGTCCTCTGTCCATTTTCAATTAAGGTCCTCTGTCCATTTTCAATTATATTTTTTATTGTTGATGTACACAAGTTCTTTATATATTTTGGATATTAGCCTTTTATCAGGGTTATTGCTTGTAAATATCTTTTTCATTGGGTTGCTTGCCTTTTTGTTTTGTTGATTATTTATTTTGCTGTGCAGAAGCTTTTTAGTTTGATATAGTCCCATTCACTTATTTTTGCTTATACATCCCTAGCATTTGTGGTCAATTTCACAAAACTCTTTCTGAGACAAAGATCCATAACTTTAATACCTATGTATTTTATTGCCTTGGGCTTTTACATTTATGTATTTAATAATTTTGAGTAAATTTCTGTGTATGACTTTAAATAGCACTCTAGCTTCATGCTTTTGCATGTGGCTTTCCGGTTTTCCCAACGGCATTTATTTGAAAAGGCTTTCCTTGCTCCATTATATGTTTGGCTCTTTTGTCAAAAATTCTTTAAGTTTATTTCTGGCATCGCAATTGTTTCATTAGTCTCTATGTCTGTTTTTCTGCCTATACCATATTGTTTTAATTATTGTTGCATTGTAGTATAATCTGAAGTCAGGGAGTAGGATACCTGTGGGGTTTTTTTTTTTTCTTTTTTCTCAGGATTGCTTTGGCTTTCATGGTCTTTTATGTTTTGATAAATTTTTTGTTCTATTTCTTTGAAAAAATTGGATTTTGATGGGGATTGCATTGTCTCTATATTGCTTTAGGTAGTGACAGCCATTTCAACTATGTTGATTCTTCAATCCACAAACAAAGAATACTTTTCCATTTCTTTGTTTCTTTCTCAATTACTTTCAATGTGTATAGGATTTTCAATTCCTTTGTTAAGTTTATTCTTAGGTATTTTATCCATTTTGTTGCAATTGCAAATGAAATAGTTTTCTTTGTTTATTTATTTGATATTTCATTGTTAGCATATAGGAATACAATGGATTTTTCTATACTGATTTTGTATTTTGCAACTTTATTTGTTATGGTTTCTAATAGTCTCTCTCTATATGTGTGTGTATATATATATATATATATATCTTCACTAAATTATGTTACTGTATTTGAAATTTTTCTTGTTTCTTGAGCTAGGCCTGTAATGCTGTATACTTCCCTCTTAGTAGTGCTTTTGCTGCATCCCCCAGATTTTGAAATGTATCATTTTTATTTGTCTCTGTAGCTATCTGTTCTGTTATTTCTTCTCTGACCAGTAGTTGTTCAATAGCATGTTGTTTAATCTCCACATATCTGTGGATTTTCCAGATTTCTTTTTGCAATTGATTTACAGTTTCACATTGTTCCAGTCAGAGAATATGCTTGGTATGATTTCAGTCTTCTTACATTTGTTGAGACTAGTTTTGTGCCCCAATATATGGTTTATTTTTAAGAATGTTCCATGTCCAATAGAGAAAATATATTCTGGTATTCTGGGTGAAAAGCTCTGTAAATATAGATCAGTCCAACCAGGCTAATGTGTCATTTAAGGTTGATACTTCCTTATTGATTTTCTGTTTGGATGATCTGTCCATTGCTGCCAATGGGGTATTTAAGACCCCTGCTATACTTGTATTTTTGTCTGTTTCTCCCTTTAGTTCTGTTAGTAGTTCTTTTATATAGTTTGATACTCCCAGGTTGGTACATATATTGATAAGTAATATGTCTTCTTGATGTACTGTCCCTTTTATCATTATAAAATATCCATTTTTGTCTCTTGTTACATTTTGTGTCTTGAAATCTATTTTTTCATATATAACTATGGCTACACCTGATTTCCTTGGATGCTGTTTGCTTGGAGTATCATTTCCACCCCTTCACTTGGAGTCTATATTTGTCCTTGGAGCTCAGATGTGTTTCCCCCTGAGGGCAGCATGTGGTTGGGTTTTGTTTTTTGATCAAATCCATGACTCTGTGCCTTTATATTGGTAAGTTCAGACCATGTGCATTCGGGGTAATTATTGATGTCTGAGGACTTCCTCTAGCCATTTCACCTTCTATTTTTGGTCACTCTGTGTCTCCATTGTTTCTTTCCCATGTGTTTCTGTCTGCTGTTTTAGTTTGCTGGTAGTCTATGATTTTTCTTCCAGTACTCTTTTTTTATGTTGTGATTTTTAATTCTGGATTTTTGTTTTGTGATTACCATTGGGTTTATGAAAAAAAATTCATATGTACAATAACCTTTTTCTTCTAATTGTATCTTATCTCCATTTATCTGTTCAAACTCAGACCTTTCCCCCCCTCCCTTTTATGTTTTTGTTGTCACAAATTATTCCTTTTTATGCTGTGCGTTCATTTCCAAATTGCAGTAGCTGTTGTCCTTCTTTAAAAAAAATAATTATAACATAAAATGTAGAAGGGGTAAAAGTGTTTAGTATCTTATTCTGAGCAAGAGTTGCAACTTCCTGCTTCTGACAGTCTTCTAGTTGTCTTACTCACAGTTTTATATCCTTTTGGTTTTTTATTCTCCTTTCAGCATTTCTTGTAATGCAGGTCTCGTGGTGGTAAATTCCCCCACCTTCTGTTTGTCTGGAAAAGTCATTATTTCTCCTTTGTATCTAAAGGATACTTTTGCTAGATATATTATTCTTGGCTGGCGATTTCTCTTTCAATATTTTAAATATTTGATTTCAGTCTCTCATACTTTATAGGGTTTCTGCTTAAAAATCCAATGATAATCTCATGGGATTTTCTTATAGGTTTCTGTCTTCTATTCCCTGGTTGCTTTGAGATCTTTCTTTGACATTAACTTTTTCTAGTTTTATTATAAAGTCCTTGGAGATGGTCTTCTTGCACTAAGACATTTAGATATTCTGTTAGCTCCTTGTATTTCAGGGTTCAGTTCTTTCTTTAGGTTTGGGAAGTTCTTGTTATTTGCTTGATAGGCTATCTCCCCTTCTGCCTGTCTACTAGTACATTCATTATTCATGTACTGCCCTTTCTCATGGAGTCAGATAGTTCTCTCACACTTCTTTCATTATTTTAAAACTCTCAGCTCTTTCTCTTCTTCCACATGAGTCATTTCTATATTTCTATCCTCAAGGTCACTAATTTATTCTTTCATTTGGTCTAGTTAATTCTTCATCTCACTTACTGAGTTCCTCAGCTACAAAATTTGTTTGGTTCTTTTTTTATAGTTTCAATCTATTTGGTAAAGTACTTCATTTTGCTCATTGATTTTATTTCTAAGCTCGTTGAACTGTATTTTTCTTGTATCTTGTTGAACTCTTCAGAACTATTATCTTGAAATCTGTCATTTAAATCACTTTCTTCCATATTTTTGCTTATTCTCTGGAGATTTTACATTTTCTTTGTGAACTACCTTTTGCCTTGGTTCTTCCTGGTACTTGATGGATTACTTCTCTATCTGGATATTTAAAGATATGTAAAATCTTTTATTTCACATACTTACTTTTGACTGTTTAATAGAGAATTTTTCTTTTGTTTTCCAGTAGGTGGTGTTATAGTGCAAGCTTTTGTTTCTCTTACCTACATTGCTAAGATTTCCGTCATCATTGTGGGATGGTGTCACTTTAGCTGAGGAAAATGCTCCATATCCCCCAAGGAGGTGGCTGACTTCTTAACAACCCTGTCACCTAGGTTTCAGGGCACCACCTCCATGGTGGGATGGGCAGGCAATGAGGTTCCTGGCCTGTGTGTTCCCAGTGCCACTTTCGGGAAACCAGAAGCCACCAGTCACACTGAATTGTCTGGGGTGTCACAGCTGCCTCTGCCAGGCTCTACCTTGGTAGGCTGGGGGAGGGAGGAAAGTGGGTTGACGTATCTGTGGCTCAGCCTCAACGGGCCACTCAGGCTGGATTGCTGCCTCTGGCCCTCCTGTCTGCCCAGTGGGGATTGCATCCCGACCCTTGACCGCTATCATGTCCACTGGGGCTGTGTGTGGTAAGTGCTGGGCTGCATCTACAGCTCCCATCTCTGACATTCCCTCCTTCCTGCCTCCCCTGCTTGCTCAGATACTCCCACCTCCAGGTGTCTCAGTATGCGGATCCCTCAGATGTGTTTGAGTGTTGAGCAGGGAATCCTTTCTGAATTATAGTTGTCCAACTTACTGTAACTTCAAGAGGAGTGGCCTGGAAACTTCTCACACTGCCACTCTGGGGACATCTTTTTTTGAGAAGGGACAAAAATGGATGAAACTTGGCACTCGAGGGATGTGCAATGAGAGAGAAGTGAGGACTATGACAGTGTTCCCCAAATAAGCAGAACTTGGACCCCAGAGCTTATGCACTTTGGACAAGTGGAGAGTCCTGTCTTTAGACTCCTGGGCCTTTGATTCTTAGAACTAGAGCACCCTGAGATATATCTACTAAGGCAGTTATTACAGTTACCTGATTTCCATCCTGAGTATATGCTGCCTGAGCACTAGAGCTTTATTATCTTTGCAACCCTGAAAACACCTAGCATACGACCTCTATTTGTAGCTATGTAATAAATTGACTTTTGTGTACTTATTTGGTAATGCAAAGATATTGAGTAAAAAAGAGAAAATAAATATTTTAAGAAGGCCATAATCTTGACCATGTCAGAGACCATGTGGATTGATAGTTTCTGTGATACAATTAGCGATAGGAGATTTCTAAAGAGTCATGGCAGACTTGGAAGAGTCTGGAAAAGATGGAACATGATTCAGTGACTCAGCCTAACTGCAGGGAGTGAACAAACACTTGAACTCACTGATGTATGAGGTCACTTCAAGGGAGGAAGGGCTCCTTGAGCAAGTGGTCTTTCTTATAAAATAGTCGTAGGTCCTCTGAGTTCCAATATTTAAACACCATTGTAAAATTCCCTTCTGTGGACGCCATTTAGCAGAAATCTCTTAACAATTGCCATCCTGTTATTCTCCTTCATGTTTCTCTTCAGTTCAAAAACATACTCATGATCACCCCTTCTCCTTCTCCCAATCATCAATTCTGCCCACCTTCCACTTACCAGTGTCCTTATATTTTCACAGACAACTTCTCTCCTGAGCTACTGCCTGATGGATACACACCAGTGTCTTATCAGTCCTCAAGTTAGATCTGTCCAAAGTCAAACCCATAGCATTATCCCAGTGCTGCTCCTTGTCCTGAATTTCAAATGTTTATAAACTACACCACCCTTTTCCAGTGACAAACTTAAAAATAACCATACCTCCGAAGAACATCAGAACCTAAATTCTTCATTCTCACTTACCTTCTCCCACTCTCCCACCCAGACAATTTCAGTAGGTTCTGCATGGATTTCATTTCCTCCAATTCAACCATCATATCAACAACAATCTTTATCAGTTAGGAAGTGAATTCAGTGATGAGCAATAAACCTCTGAAAGATAGTGGCTTAAACAATAATGGGGTATATTTTTCTCTCTCTTTGACTCATGTTCCTCTGGGTTTGTGCTCTGCCATCTTTAGGGAGTGATTCTTCTCCTCAAACTGTAAGATAGCTGCTGAAATCCAAATTATTTTCTTCGTTCCCAGGAAAGAAGGAGAAAGAGCTAAGAAAAAAAGGACATGCCATTTGAGTCATTCTCCTGCATAAGAAGTTATCCCATAAACCCTCCCCAAATAACTTCTGCTTGAAATATAACCTCGTGTCTCCCTCCCCTACAAGGGACACTGAAAAATACAGTTTTTTAGTTGTCGTTTGACATTCCCCCTGAAATTGAGACAGAAGTAGTAAAAAAGGCGAAAAGAATATTAAGTAGGCATAATCAGACTGCCAGTCTATTTTATTTCTAAAATATATCTGTTAAAAGGAAAGCATTCCATATAGCCTCATTGACTACCAAGTTAACTCTAATATTATAGCAAATGTTTAAGCCTTTCCAGGATCAACCATGGTTACCTCTAACCAAGTTCACCACCTAATTCTTCTGTTCTCTTTAATGTGCATGTGAATCACCCAGGGAGACTGTTAAAATTGCAGAGTGTCTTTGAGTAGGTCTGAGATGAGGCCTGAGGTTCTGCATTTCTAGCAAGTTCCCAGGTGATGCTGATGCTACTGGTCCTTGGACTGGCAAGTTCCTAGAACAGTGATTGTCAACTTGGGGCCATACTGCCCCCTAGAGACACTTGGCAATGTCTGGAGGTACCTGTGTTTGTCGCAGCATGGGCAGTTTGGGGGGTGGAATAGAGAAGGCAGGGTGCTACTGGTATGTGGTGAGTAGAGGTCAAAGATGCGGCTACATACCCAGCAATGTACAGAACAGTCCCCTGCATCACAAAGATTATATGATCCAAGCTCAATACTACTGAGGCTGAGATGTAGTTATACTCCAAAAAATGGGATTCTATGTTATTCCAACATGCCCTCCACTTTCCGATCTTTATCACTATATTTCCTCCAACTACTTCTTATCTCTCCAGTAGTCAGCTCAATCAATTGATTCCTCAGTCATGGGTCAAAGCCTTGTTGATATACTGCCTGCTGCATGAATGAACCCTAGCTCACCTTACCTTAGGTTCTCTCCCCTTTCTGAATTGCCTTCTATGCACTTGTGATAGACTGAATGTTTGTATACCTCAGAACTCATATAGTAAAACCTAATCTCCAATGTGATGGTAAATGGAGTTGGGGACTCTGAGGGGTGATCAGGTTCCAAGGGCAGAGCCCTAATGAGTGGGATTAGTGCCCGTAGGAAAGAGACCTGAGAGTTCCCTCACCTCTTCCCCATGTGAAGAGACATCCAACAGTCAGCTGCCTATGAAACAGGTGTGAGCTCTCAGCAGACACCAAATATGCTGGTGCCTTGATCTTGGACTTCAGCTTCCAGAACTATGAGAAATTTGTTATTGATAAGCCACCCAGTCTATGGTATTTTGTTACAGGAGCCCTATAAAACTAAGATAGTACTTCTCTTTCACATTTACTCTGCCTACATTTATGTTACTGAATCTTCACACTAGAAATTATAAATTGTTGAAGATGGATGCCATACTTATAGCTAGCATAGTGTCCTACTCACAGTTGAATGAGCTCTATTTTTTATTTTTATAGCATACATAGATATGTAATCATTAAAAGCATGCATATGTATATAATAATATATAATATAATCTTTTATGTAAAGAATACACATTAGCTATTAAAGAAGTTGCATGAGTGCAATTAACCCACCATGGCTCTACCTTTCCCTGTCTCTTCTTTGTACCAACCAGCAATGCAAATTGTAGCACCATCTGGTCTTCATAAAACCCAAATGTGATTTTCACAAACAGATTTTAAAATGCAGAAGAGGCCCTGGCTGGGTAGCTCAGTTTGTTGTTGTCCAGATACACCAAGGTTGCAGGGTCAACCCTGGCCAGGACACATAGCAGAATCAGTCAATGAATGCATAAATGGAACAATAAATAAATGTTTCTCTCCCGCGCTCTCCCCCATTCCCGTCTTCTCTCTAAAAAAAAATAAAAACAAAAAATCAATAAATAAAATGCAGAAGAAAAGAAGCTTTAAAACCCTTCTTTTAGGGCCACTATGTGGCTTTCATTAAGCCTTCTTTTGTCCAGGGTTCATGGACCAGAGCCTGTTTACCTGGTCGGCTGAGATTAAAATGAGTAATAGACCCTCCATGCCATCAGTATGATTTCTAATGCATTTTTCATTAAGTTGAATTCCCACTTGGACCCTCTTTCTGCAGTTCAGACAGAGGTAAGAGAGGTATGTGCTTGCATGTTTGCTAGCATTTAAACAAGATTGCTCTTTTCTCACAAATGACAACAATCCTGTGCTTAAGAAGATTTCTGGGAAGGTAGAAACATTGTGTTTATTTGGCCATCTGTTAAGAGAACATGGATTCATTAGAACAGACTTCCAACTGATTCATACTTGAAAACTTTAATAACATATTTTAAGCAAAGGTTAGCTGGATAGCCTACTTTCCATAAAAGACACCCAACCACACACACCCACACAAATACATATTGGATATATGTATACATATATTCAATATATGCATAGCCATCACATATTTACATATACACACACATAATCACACATATGCAAACCTTTTGTATATGCACATCATGTATGCATGCATATATATGTATATACACATACACACATATGTGTGGGCATATTAGTATATATATGCACACACACCACATGTATGCACATAACACACAGAGAGGAGAAGTTATATGTGAAGACAGGCAGAAATTGGAGTGATGTGACCACAGTCAAGGAATGCCAGCAGTCACCAGAGGCTAGAAGAGGCAAGAATCAAGTTCTCCTTCTCCGCTAGAACCTCCAGAGGGAGTGTAGCACTGCCTACACCTTGATTTCAGCCCAGTAATTTCAGTTTTGGACTTCTGGCTTCCTTAACTGAGAGAGAATAGATTTCTGTTATTTTAAGCCAATACATTTGTGGTAATTCACAGCAGCTGCAGGAAACACCCATCAATACATGCACACACATGCATACACTCACATACATACACACTCATATACTCAGGCATACTCACACGTATATACACCTATCACTCAGGCACACAGATGTGAACATACACATACATTAGTACACATACGGCTGTATGTGGGGGCTAACAATTTAAGTTGGTTATCTCTAAAACCTTCAATGAAACCAAAAACCTGAATCGTACCCTCCTGAAATGAAATAAAATTAATAGGTAAATAATGTCAAAATATGAATAACAATTGAAGGAGAAGGCCATGAATTTCTCCCCATACTTAAGTCTTACACATTAATAAAAGCAAACATTAGACAAAAGCCTATTATAGGCTCATTGTGCTAATTGTTTTATAATCACCACAATCAAACACATGAGAAACTGAGGTGCAGAAGATGAATAACTTGCTCAAGGACAGGGTGATGTAGCTGAGATGTGAACCCAGGCATCAGGATTCCAGAGGCCGCATTTTAACTAAGAAATAGTGTCTTTTAAAATAACGATGTTTTTCTTTAATAAAAACCTATATATTTGGGGACCCATTTCAACACTTGCTACTTTATTTTAAGCCATGGCACCTGTGCACATGCTGGATTCGAGGCTAATCGGGTCATCTTCACTGACATCAGAATCCCATCTGGTAAGGGCCTGTTCTTTACCCTGATGTGCCCGCCCAGTAGGAGGCCTTCTGCCACTGGAGATGCAACATGCTACATGCACTGTGTACCCAAAGGCTTGAGCTCACACCAACAGTATCTTCTCTGGGCTACCCAATCATTTGAAATCCTGCAATTGTGCTCCGCCAATGGGCAAGATGAAACCACTCAGGGTCTCGAACCTCCTTATGACTGTGATTTTAGAAATACTGTTATCTTTTATGGTCCCTTCATGTAGGTCACATGTTCTGATGCACAAATCAAAATTGTGCTATGATAAATCCATGTTTATTTTACGGGGCAGAATATTACAATTTGAGTCTTCCCTAAAAACAAAGAGGCATAGTTATTATATGCACAACTCTCCCACTGCACAACCATGAATGGCAAACAAACCATTCTCAGGTGAGATACCCTGATTATTGGAAGAACTTCTTTACCAGAGATATGGTGTGCAGATATAGCATATTGTTTATACAAAAATAAGCCATTCCAGGATATTAAGATATAACTTCACTCATCTAAGTCCCTACTTAGGCATTCCTTCTTTTAGGGCTCTGGACAATTGTCAGATTCAGTCAGTTTCTAGTCTGTTTCTAAGTCCCCAAATAATTAATTTTCTTATTTTATTTACTACAGTTGACATAGAATACTATGTAGTTTCAGGCGTACAACCCAGTGATTAGACATTTATATAACCTTATGAAGTGATCATATTAAACCTAGTACCCATATGACATTATATGTAGTTATTACAATATTATTAACTACTCCCTGTGCTGTTCTTTACACTCCTAGGCCATTCTGTAACTACTAATTTGTATTTCTTAATCCCTTCACCTTTTTTACCCATCTTCCTAATACCCATCACCTGCCAACCGTCAAAAATGTTCTCTGTGTCTATGGGTATGTTTATGTTTTACTTACTTTGTTTTTTTGATTCTATATATAAGTGAAATCATATGGCATTTGTCTTTCCCTGACTTATTTCACTTAGCACAGTACCCTCTAGGTCCATCCATGGTGTTGCAGATGGCAAAATTTCATTCTTTTTTATAGCTGGGTCATATTCCATTGTATATATGTACCACTTCTTTACCCATTCATCTATTAGTGGGCACTTAGGTTGCTTTCATATCTTGGCTGTTGTAAATAGTGCTGCAATGATGGCTGTTGTAAATAATGCTGCAATGATGCCTATATCTTTTCAACTTAGTGTTTTGGGTTTCTTTAGATAAATACCCAGAAATGGCATTGCTTGGTCCTTTTTTTCCTCCTGTTACAGATTTTGTTTTAAAGTCTATTTTGTCTTGTATAAGTATTGCTATCCCAGCTTTTTTTATTTTCATTTTCATGAAATATATTTTCTTATCCCTTTACTTTTAGTCTCTGTGTTGGTTACACTGCCCTGATTTCTGAGTGTCTGCACTTGGTTCTGGGTGGGTGGGCGGGCAGCTAGGTAGGTAGATAATTATTTAAAGGCAGGCTTTGACACTCACCAAAATATCTGGATCCCACCCTTTACCAACTGTTGTTTTTGAAACCTGGTTCTGTCTTTGAAGCCTATGATCCTAACCTCAACATGAAGACTAAGGGCCTCTTCACACTACACCCAGGACAGTGAGATGGCTTTCTTCTCTAGGGTGGGCCAGATGACTAGAGACAGACAGGGGCAGAGAAACATTTGGGATGCCCTGAGAGGAAGCAGAAGGTGATTGCTTGAGAAAACAAGGTGAGGAAAGTCCAGCTAGAAGAACTGAGGTGGCCTTAGGAAGAGTGAACAGATTTCTTCTGTCTTTTCTGGGCACTGTTAAATTAATTAAACAGGACACTATTCATTAGACTGAGGTGGCTCTAATGTCCCGGTGGCCTGTGTAAGAAGCAAACCAGAATCTAAGCCTGTAAGGATCCCAAGGTTGTGAAATCAATTCACAAAGGACCACCAATCACAGTCAACTAGGCTGTAAACTACAGTCACTCAATAATGTTCTTCCTCTGCTTTGGCCTTTTCTCCATAGAAGCCTCTCCTGGAGCTCTTGTCAGTGGAGTGTGCCTAAACACTTCCAGTCTGGTATTGCCTCTTTAGGATCCATTTTTGTTCAAATAAGCTCTTAGAATGTTTACTGTACCTCAGTTTATCTTTTAGCAGCATAAAGAGACCAGACGAGACATAAGCCACATTCAAAGCTGTCTGCAGCTCTGGCCACCAGGCTCCAGTGTGGCTATATCAGCAGAGACATGAGAGGCTTTAATCCTTAGATTTGTCTTAATTTTCTTATTCTATAAATACATGAGGACTCTGCCCCAGCCCTCAAATACCTTCTGGCCTCCCTCCCTTACCTTCTCTCGTTGGCGTTAGGAAGGCTCTCAAGTGAAGGTGACAGCCCTAATCAAGGACAGGTGCGGGTTGCTCAAGCAAATGGAAATGTCACATTCAGGCAGGCCTTGGAGAAAAAATGCAATTGCTGCTTTTCATGGGAGTGCATAAGGCAGAAAATGGCATTTTTCTGAGCCAGAAGCCACAAGCTGCCCCTACCTTTGGATCTCAGTGAATCCTCCTGATGTGTCCCGCAGGGTGGGAGATGTTAAAGAATAAATAGAGAAAGGAGGTGGTGGTGTCCTGTGGGGGTGGGGGAGGTGTGGCTGTTACCTACATGGGATCATAAAAATAGCCAAGTGTCACTCACCTTCACATGTGGACAATGGGGAATTCATGACATTCTGCTGTGGCCACAATCCTTGCATGGGCTTTTATACAGGCTTTCCCATTTTTCTAAAGGAGAATGATTTATACCACCTGGATGAAACCCTCCCCTGTGGTTACAATTGACACCCCAGTGGGTACTGTTGTGATGTTGTCTACTACATCCTAGCATTCAAAACTGATTTCCTGCTTCCCGTGATGTTTGCTGCTCTGGTTTAAAATAGTTACAGTGCTAGGCTGTAGGTTATTTGAATGTTTGAAAATCTATCATTGTTTCTTGAACTTGAAGAAAAAACATTTTCCACACAATGTTTATCTAATCTGTAAGATCAAAGTTGAAGAGAAATTTATTTGAGGTGGGAGCCCAGTGAAGAGGAAGTGCCTTTATATTATATCGATCATTCTTTGCTTTCTTCTAGCCTTCCTACCTTCCTTCTTTATTTAAATATCATTAGATGGAGAACAAATATTTGTGGATTAGAACTGTTCCCTCTGTTCTGGGAAAGTCAAGATGAACCCTTTGGAAACACAAATGAACAGGAAATCCTCACTCTTTGTATTCAAGAGAAAACTGAGCAGATGCTGCAAACTGAGATATCATTTTGTCCTTTACCAGACTTTCCTCTGGGAGAAGGAGAGGCTATAATGCTGCTGGGAGTTAGCTAGAACTGAATTACTGACACTGTAGGATATGTTCTAGTGACCATTAAGGCTATATGAGCTGGACCTTTTGGGTACACCTTACTTGTGCCTTGAGGGAACTGACAGATGGCAGATTTGTTCAGCTGGGAGATTAGAGGAGCATTGGGTTTAGAGAAGCAAGTTATAAAACACCCCAAAGGCAACATACAGTGCCCTCGTCTTCCTCTCGATCAGACAGTGGGCAGACATATGTAGCCAAGCAGCAGGCAGACAGGTTAAAAACATATAATCATTCATCACAGATCCCCAGAAATTAGTTGTTGAAAAAACATCAAGAATAAAACTCACTGCTTTGCAGCTAGATCTTTGCGTGTGGGGAAATTATTGTTTAATCATTTTTAAACGACCTTAATTTACACCCATAAACACTGGAGTGGAACATAGTGATTGTAGTTTATACTCATTCTTAACTAAGCAAGTTTTTTTTTAATTGACATTTTATATTGAAAAGTACACAAATTTCAAATGCAAAGTTTAGCACATATTTATACATCCATATAATCATAAGCTAGATCAAGATATTTCTGACCAATACTACCCCCTACCCCAAAGGTAACCACTATACCAGCCACCATCACTAGCGAGTAATTTTGCCTGGAATTAAACTTCCTATAAATTGAATAATACAATATGCATTTGTTTTGTGTCTGGCCCTTTTTACTCCATAGTATACTTGTGAGATTCATCATGTTATTGTGTTCTTATTGTTATGAGGCATTCCATTATATGAATATGTTAATATTTATCCATTCTGATGTTGATGGGCATTTGAGTTCTTATTTGGATGTAACAGTACTATTCTTGTGCATGTTGTTTGATGGATATTAACTCACAGCTTCTGTTGACTATATATATGCTCAGGCCTAGTGCTGAGGATTGGAGGGAATGGATATGTTTAGCTTTAATGAGACAGTTTTCCAAAGTGGTTTTAACAGTTTATACTTCCTCTCCCACCTCATATGGTTGCCAATATATTGCATTGCTAATTCTCATTTTAGTCATTCAGGTTGGTATACAGTAGTTTTATAATGTAGGTATAATTTAAATTTCTTGAGCTTATGATGTTGAGCATCTTTTAGTAATGCTTCATTTAAATACCTTCTTTCGTGAAGTCACTGTTTAAGTCTTTCACTTTCTATTTTTGATTTGTATGTGGTGATAAAAGAGATAGATACATAGCTAACTTGGGAAAGATATTTAAAAATACATATGCATACAGGGTGGGGCATATTGGGTTTACAATTCATATGGAAAATAATACAATTAATAAATAATAATACAAGAACAAACTGTTCTGTGTACTCACAACTGCAAACCTACTTTTGCCCCACTCCGTATATCTCACATTATGTATTGCTAACATCTTCTAGTATGTGATTTGCCTTGCCACTCTTACTGTTGTATTTTTATTAACCAAAGTATTCAATTTTAGTGAAGTCCAATTTATCAACATATTCCTTTGACTAGGATATTTTGATGTAAAGGTCAGGAAATTTATTTCTTTCCTAAGTTCAGAAAGATATTCTTTGATATCTAATCCTAGAAGCTTTATTGTTTTATCTTACACATTTTTGGTCTGTAATACATCTCACATGAATTTTTGCATATGGTATGAAATAGGAGTCAGTGTTAGTTTTTTTCCTGTATGGTTATCCAGTTGACCCAGCGCCATTTATTGAAAGACCATCCTCCCAAACTGCTTTTTCCCCAAAATTGAAGTGCTTCCTCTGTCATAAATCAGGTGACCATATATGTGAGTCTGCTTCTAGGCCAATATTTTCATTTCTGTGGCTTTACAACAAACAAATCTTCATATCTTTAGTGTAAGTTCTCTATCTTCTTTCTTCAAGTTTGCCTTGGCTATTCTAAGTCTTTGTCCATATGTATTTTAGAATTAGATTATCAATATCATACATACACACAGACGCACAAAGTGCTGAGATTTTTAATGGCATGTTATTGAACCTGCAGTCAATTTAAGGAGATTTAATATCTTAATAACATGGAGTCTTCATGAAACAGGGCAAGTTCTTGATTTTAATTAGGTCATCTCTAACCCTCTTAGCAATATAGTTTGCAGTATAGAGGTCTTATATCTCTTTGCATAGAATTGCTCCTAAGAACTAAAAATTCTTGGTACTTTTACTGGGTTTATTACTAGATTCTAAAAGATTTTTGCTTTTTTAAAATTGTAACTTCTAGTCGACTGATGCTAGCCTATAGAAATAAGATTGATTTTTATATATTGATACTATATCCAGCAATCTTGCTAAAGTCACTTAATAGTTCTAGTAATTTGCATATTCATTGAATTTATATATTATTTTCGATTTTGTATGTGATAATGTCATCTGCCAGTCATGAATGTTGGTTTTTTCTTCCCAATATTTATAAGCATAGTATCCTTTCATAGCGTGTTGTACTGGCTAGTATCACCAGTGTGTTGTTGATCAGAACTAGTGACAGTGGGTATCCTTGTGTTGCTCCTGAGCTCAGGTGGAGTAGTCAATATTTTACCATTAAGCACTGGTTTATGCAGATACGTTCCCTGTTTTGGAATGATCTTTTCAATTCCTAGGTTGATAAGCATTCTTAAAAATTATAAATATTAAATTTTTATCTGCATATTTTGAGGATATCATGGGTTTTTTAAAAATTATTTGTGCCTAGGTAGATGATTACATTGATATGTAATAGTTAAAGCAACTTTGCATTTTTGCTATAATTTGCTATTACTATATTACCGAAATTGATTTGTTAATGTGTTTTTGGGGTTATTTGTGTGTGCATCTATACTTGTGAAGGAAACTATTCAGTAATTTTGTATTCTTATAGTATATCTGATTTTTATTCTAATTTACACTGGACACACAAAATTATTACAAAGTAGTCCCTTTTCTATTTTTAAATTTTTTTTTGTATAACTGACATTATTTCTTCTTTAAAAAGAATTCACCAGTGAAAATATCTGGGCCTGGAATTTGTTGTTGTTATTTAAGTAAATTTGTTATTTTAAAAACAAATATAGAAAGATTCCATTTTTTATAATTATCAAGTATGTTTCTGCCAGACTGACACACTCACAGATATCAATTTGAAACACTGGACAAAATACAATAAAATTAAATGCAACTAATTTAAAGTACTAGAGAGGGAACAAAAGCAGCAGGTTTTAGAGGAAAGTTGACATTTAGAAAAAAGGAATGGCCTGTGGGATTCCACTTTTTTTTTTTTTTTACAGCTGAAAGCCAGAGGGCAGGCCAAATTTGGCAACATATATGGTTATCAAAATTCTGATAAAAAGCCAAAGCTATAATCTCTCTGGCCTAGAGACTCAGAAAACAGAATTCCAGAGTTACTGGAAAAAAGAGAAATTCCTGCAAAGGTAGATTCAGAGAGAGGGAGTCCCAAATTCTTGCTATGTCTAAAAAGTTGGCCGAAACATAAACCATGCATTTATTTATAAAGCAGACTCAAAAAAGCTCAGCTAAGGACAAAGAACTGATACTTGAGTAACTGTTCAAGGCACAGTTTTTTAGTTTGAGTTCAATAAATCAATACTTTTTGGAGGTTGTAACAGAACACAGAGTGTCTACTACAGAATACTCATGATGTCCAGTGTACAACCCAGAATTACTCAACATACAACCAAGAAAACGTGACCCATTCTCAAGAGAAAAAACAGTCAACAGAAACAAACCATAAGATGATCTCAAAGTTATATTTGGAAGATAATGACTTTAAAGCAGCTATGGTAAGTATGTTTAATAATGAAAATATGCTCGAGAAAAATAAGAACTATAAAAAAAAGTCAAATGAAAATTCTACAGCTGAAAACATAATATATAAACATAAAATTTCAATGGGTTGGCTTAACAACAGATTTGAGGTAACTGAGGAAAATGTCAGTAAATTGACAACATAGAATTATCCCATCTGAAAAAATAGATTTAAAGACTACAAAACAATCTATATATAAACAGTCACAGAAAAAGATGAAAAAGATATGGGATAGAAAAATCATATAAAAATAACTGAATGGAAGAAAGATGTGTCATACAGTCTATTAGTTTGATTTTTTTAACAAATTACCATAATTTTAACAGCTTAAAACACATTAACTATCTCACAGTCTCTTTCAGTCAGACTTCTAGGCAGACTTAACTGGATTCTTTGCCCAGAGTCTCACAAAACCAAAATCAAGGTGTCAGCCAGGCTAGGCTCTTATAGTAGGCTCTGGGGTGAATCTATTACCTAGTTCATTTAGATAGTTGGCCAAATTTAGTTTCTTGAAATTATAGAACTGAGGTCACTTTCAGCAATGTGAGGCCTCTGAGATCCTTCTTTGTGATTCCCTCCATCTCAACAATGGAGAACCTTCTTTTATTATGTCAAGTTCCCCTCATGCTTCAAATCTCTCTTACTTCTGTGAGCAGCCAAAGAAAGCTATCTGCATTAATCAGCTAATGACTAGATCAGGTCCACTCCAATAATCTCACTTCTCCAATATTCATGGGAACAATATCTAGCTTTTATGGGTTAGTGTTTTAATTATAGTATTTTCCACCCTTTACTTTCAACCTAAGCCCTGGCTGGTTTGGCTCAGTGGATTGAGCGTCGGCCTGCGAGCTAAGTGTCGCTGGTTCGATCTTCCAGTCAGGGCACATCAGAGAAGGAAAACTCTGATTCCAAAAAACCTCCGCTGCCTTGCGGCATACCTCTTCAGGGGAAAGGCTAAGGGAGTAAACCCCGACAGAAAATCTGGAGCCGGAGTCCCTAAGGCGGTTCGACGTTGTAGTCAACACCGGCAACTCCTGCGGCGCACCTGAAGCCAAGCTGTATTGACTCCGTCTTTCCCTTGGACCCTTCAGCTGCGAAGAGAGGAGGGGTCTGCTGCATGGGCAACAGCAGACCCTCCATATCACCCTGACCAGGCTCTGTAGCTTCAGCTTCACTGGAGAGGACACTCCAGCGTCATCGCAAGATGTCGATTCAACACGGGAGGAGACAGATACCGTGTCACTCCCGAGTCGGACTGCACAGCCATTCTCGGCGGTGCAGATAGACTCTTAAGAAGCTACACCATCGTCTCTCGAGACGGACGGCTGCCGACGACGACGACGACTTTCAACCTACTTGTTGTTAACTGATTTCATTGTATTTCATATTACGAACATACATTTGGGTTTTGAGTTTTTAAATTATTGCTCAAGTTGAATAATCTTAGCTTGTAATTAGGTTCCTTAGCTATTTAATATAATTTTTAAAACAGTTGGGTTTATATGTAAAACCTTACTATACATCTTCTAGTTTTTCCATATTTATTTGTTGCTTTATTCCTTTTTTTCTTATTTTTGATGAGCAAACCACTTTTATTATTCTCTTGGTTATGCATTCTTATATTATTATTTAGTAGTTAACCTAGAACTTACAATACACATCCTTTACTTAATTTTTACTACTTCTCAAACAGTGTAAAGAACTTACAAGCTTTTAATTTCATTTACATTCTCCTGCCCTTTTCTTTATTGTTTTTATATATCTTACTTCTAGCATACAAAAGGTCTGTCCAGAAAAAGTTCAGAAAATCTGGGTGATGAAGTTTCAGAATGATGTTTACTTTTATAGGTTTTAGTTTATTTGGATCATATTAATGTGAAAAATTATAAACCCATCTTCTGTTGCCTCTCATTCTCTGTAGAAGGACGGTATGACATGCACATATATATATATACATATATATAAATATATATATATATACACACACACACATACATACAAGTTCTGACCAGAAAAAGCCCAGCTATTGTTAATATAACAAGAATGGTTTGCACAACATGAGTGTAACCTGGGAGCCAAGGAAAGTGGTCTGGAACGTGCACGCATGAATGATGACAACCTCACTGTACTAGTCAGTGAGGGTGGTAGATGCCGTTGCGTGAGCATGTGTACTGTGTCCATGGCATTCAAAATGACTGAGTGAGTAGAGCAATGAATCTGCATCCGATTTCGCCTTAAGCTTGAACATTCCTCTGCAAAATCCATTAGGATGACTCAGAAGGCTTTCAGGGATGCTGCAATGAGTGCAGCACAAATAAAAGTGTGGCACAAATGCTTCAAAGGTGGTTGAGAATCTGTTGAAAGTCCCCCATGTTCTGGAAGGCCTGCAACAAGCAGAACACCTGGGAATGTTGAACATGTACGGGCTGCAATCAACAAAGATCAGTGACTGACAGTGTGAGAACTAGACGCTGATCTGGGGATTCCGAAAACTACTGTGTCTGGGATTTTGACATAGGATCTTGGCATGAAACTTGTCATGGCAAACTTTGTCCTGCAGCTTCAGTTACTTGCATATTGTGCTCTGCAGCTTCTGTTACTTGAATATCGTGCTGCAGTTTCTAATGACTTGATTGAAACCTCTATCAATGAACCAGATTTCCTCAAGAAGGTCATAAGTTGGAGGAGACTGAGACATCACTGTCCTACATACAATGTTCCTTGTATGTTGTATCTTCATCAATAAAGGCCTCTATTGTTCATATTGTGAGTCTGGATACTTTCTGGACACACCTCGTGTATTATAAACCCTATAAGACATACCTATTGTTCTTGTTTTAAAGAGTCAATATTGTATTATCTTTACCCACACATACATCTTTCCATTGTATGTTATTGCTTTATCCTTTCCTGCAGTTTCTGTGAAGGATCACTTTTCATCACACTGAATTTCTGCTAATATTTTTGTTCTGCAGGTGTACTGGTATCAAATCATCTAATATTTTTCTTGTCTTAAACATCTTTAGCCTTCAGTTTTTAGGGTTATTTCCACAATGTACATGATTCCAAGTTGGCAGTTCTGTTCTTTCAGCTCTTTAAATATGACAGTCCACTATCTTCTGGTTTTCATATAGTCTATTGCAAAGCTGGTCATAAAGTTCATTATTGCTACATTTTAGGCTAACATGTCTTTTTTTCTCTGCTGACTTCTCAGATTTGTCTTTGGTCTCCAGCAGTTTGAAAAATTTTGCTTTTACACCAGCTCTTTATATGGCAATGTTTAAAACTATTTTATAAAGGTTTATCTAACTGTAATATCTATAATCCTCAATGTTCCCAAGAGACATACTTTCAGCTGAGTTAATCCTGTTAACCTTTCTCAGCAAAAGAATTCTTAATCATTTAAAA
The DNA here is from genome assembly GCF_987537825.1 of Furipterus horrens. Classification (NCBI taxonomy): domain Eukaryota; kingdom Metazoa; phylum Chordata; class Mammalia; order Chiroptera; family Furipteridae; genus Furipterus; species Furipterus horrens. The sequence continues at coordinate 20,478,037 of NW_028327182.1, read as the reverse complement.
CAATAATCCTGAATCTCATTTTTAATAGATGATCTAAAAGAACAGTGTGCTATTTAGAGAAATAATCCCCTTGAGAAAAATACTAGATATTTCTGAATTCTTCTAGTTATCAGTATCATCTTCAAGTCTATCCAGTTCATACCTTCACAAAATTAGCTAGTCTTGGGTTTTAATCAAATACAAAGGCAGACATATACAGTTGACCCTCATTATTAATGGATTCTGTATTTTTGAATTTGCCTGCTTGCTAAAATTTATTTATAACACAGAATCATACTTATTTGTTTTCATTGTCATTTATGGACATCAGCAGGGTACTGAAAAATTTGAGGTTAAACAAGGTGAACTTTTGCCTTGTTTCAGCTCTCAAACTTTAAAAAAGTATCCTTTGCTCAATCTATTTAGTGCTAAGTTTTTTTTTGTATTTTTGTTGTTGGTGGTGATTTAATTGTTGAAAATGGTTTGCAAGCTCAGTGCTTAAGTACTGTCTAGCATTCCAAAAAACAAGAAGGCTATATGACGTGTCTTATGGAGAAAAGATGTGTATTAGATAATCTTTGTTCAGGCATGAGTTTAGTGCTATTGCTGTGAGTTCAATGTCAATGATTCAACAATCTATACTGAATAAGGTGTCTTTACACAGAAGGGTTGTGTTTTAACTGGTTGAGAAAAATAATGTGCTCAGGAGCTCACAGGAACCCGATTCTGTGTTTTTCCCTTGGAGCAGTGGTTCAAATTTTATTAATTCAGTATTGTGGTGTCTTTATAGAATATAACTACCAGGAATAACAAGAATGAACTATAAATGGAAAAGTTTTGAATCAAATAGTAAAACTGACCATTATGCAGAATCTGGATATTTTCAAATTTAAAACACTCTCCAGTTATGAATTAGTGATTCTATTAAATCCAATGTAAATTAGGTTTTAAGAAATAGCTTAATTATTAATAATTAATAATTGCTAAAAAGAGAAAATGAATTTAAACCTCCTTTGTAACTTAAACTTGGTGGAAGGGGACTTTACCTACTTTATATATTTCTCAAATGAAATATATTTATCCTAAAAATGGCAGAACAACCACCTAGACATGCTATTCTTATCTTCCAGTCCATATTCCCATAGACTTTGGTTGCCTGCAAGTGGCATAAACATCTATGAAACAGCTCATTAAGTAGAGGTTACTTTCTGTATGGTCACATCAGGTGATGTCCATTCTACATTGTTCTGGTTCTTTTGAGACAGTGTAGTGGAGAGCTTCAGAGCACATATTCTGAAGCCAGAACCCTGAGCTGCAGTAGCTCTGCCACTTACCAGCGGTGGGCTATTGAACATACTTCCTCAATGAATTAGAAAGACTAAATAAGTTAACATTTATAAAGAACATTTATTAGGAGAGTCTGTACATCATAAATGATAAAAATGATTCAGTCATCATTATTAGCAGCCCTATGCACAAGATAAAGATGCACCAGATGGAGATGCTGAAGGTGTAAGTGACTCGCAAGGAAGAGCGTGTTTGACGCTGCCAGATTGTGTCTTCCTCCCTTTCCTGCTCAGAACATGTATTATAATATATTTGAGATGTAGACATTGATTGCTTATTAATCATATCTACCTATGATATGGAAATAGAATGAATTCAGTGAGAAATTATTTTTCTTTATATTTACTGGTACCAAAATTACTTTTATAAAACTGAAAACTGATTTTACAATTTCCCCCTTAAAACATCTCATACTTCCCAGTGCCTATAGAAAATGTGAAACTCTTATAGCAGTTTATCTCCAAAGATTTCCTGATTCAAACTATTCCATATCAAGAGAAACAGCTTCCAAAATATGAGAGTAAAGAGTTCTAGCATATTCCATACAAGGAGCACTGGTTTCAGTTCTAGATAATATACCACTAAAACATCGACAGATTTAAATTTGAACCAAAATAAAAAAAAAAAGCAAGGCAGGAAAAAAAAAAAAAAAAAAGGCCCAGCACTGTTCCTATGAACAATTCAAGGATCAGGCTAAAAACAGATAATTTAATGGGAAAGGAGGGGCAGGAGAGTTGTGTGTCTGCGCATGTTGTCCAGAAAGAAGTGAAGAGAAATGTTCTGACCTGCCCACATGTGAAGTCAGAGGACAGTGAGAACTACAAGAGCATGCCTTTCCATTCAACAGAAGGCAATTTTATTTGATTATACCTATCTAAAAATACAGTAGACTACTCAAAAAAAGTCTATAATTTTTGAAATGATCTAAAGAAGTTACCTAGCTTCTTAGAACTTTATTTATCTCTGAGTAGTTCTGATAAATATATGGGAGCTAGGTGAACATGTTAACTAGGAGCAATCATTTAAAACTAAATTGTGAATTATATCCTTTATGGATAATCGTGAATATGCAGTGTTCATGGTCATAGTCTATGCTTTCTAGATAGTAATACATAAAGAATTTTATACATCTTAATATAACTTTCTTTTGCAAACTAAAAATGTTCCATACTCTCCATATAACAAGTGAGTTACTTCTAAATTTAACTTATAAAAATACAGCAATAGTCTGTCATCACAGAGAAGGAAAACTCTGACTCCAAAAAACCTCCGCTGCCTTGCGGCATACCTCTTCAGGGGAAAGGCTAAGGGAGTAAACCCCGACAGAAAATCCGGAGCCGGAGTCCCTAAGGCGGTTTGACGTTGTAGTCAACACCGGCAACTCCTGCGGCGCACCTGAAGCCAAGCTGTATTGACTCCGTCTTTCCCTTGGACCCTTCAGCTGCGAAGAGAGGGGGGGTCTGCTGCATGGGCAACAGCAGACCCTCCATATCACCCTGACCAGGCTCTGTAGCTTCAGCTTCACTGGAGAGGACACTCCAGCGTCATCGCAAGATGTCGATTCAACACGGGAGGAGACAGATACCGTGTCACTCCCGAGTCGGACTGCACAGCCATTCTCGGCGGTGCAGATAGACTCTTAAGAAGCTACACCATCGTCTCTCGAGACGGACGGCTGCCGACGACGAGTCTGTCATCAAAAATCAAAAGCCAGTTTCAATCCAGTTCTTTCTCATACCAAGTTTAAAAGATTCAAATCAACAGAATATTTTGGTCTTCACAATTCTATTTCTTCATGTAATCTTCCTGATTGATTTTAATTTAGTGCTTTTTATAGGTCAATTATAAATGGCTAATTATCAAAGTAAATCAGAAATTTGGGATAAAGAGCCATAGCTATAATCATATAACCCCTACTCGTAGGTGTTCATTGCTAACATTTTGCCATACCATCTGAACAAAGACCCAGCCTGGAGCCCCAAGGAAATTTATATATGTCTTAGAAATAGCATGTTTCTCAAAATATAAAGATGATTATTCAGACACTTATGTTCCTTCTTTGTGCATTTGGATACAGCTACCTTCCAACCAGTAATTCATTCATGTGTTTTACGTAGAGATGCCTTTTGGTTGAGATTCTATTTGTAACCGTCAGGGTCCTGCTTATAATCTCTCAGCATTCAGATTTTCCAGTCACAGTTTCTGCTAGCAAGGAAAGTACCTGCAACTCTGTACCTGACCAGTTTTCTCAACTGTGAGAACATGTCCTGCCTATGTACATAGTAGACTACAGAGTTGCCAGGAAGCTTTCACCATGGGGAGCAGCCTCTGACTAATGGGGAAGGTAGATGATAAATTTCTCAGCTTCCTTGCCCCTTGGGTGGCACAATTCTCAGCGATTTCTACATCTGCCAAAGGTCTCCAGTAGAATTGAGCCCCAGTTGCCAAAAGCAGTGGCAAACTCATTCATCACCCAGTATTGACTTCCTTCCCTTCCACTCTCTCTCGTTGGTCATTACAGGGATCATGCCCCAAACAAACTACCTGGTCTCACATCCTAATCTTCATGATCAGCTTTGAGGAAATCACCCTGAGGTTCTGCTTATCAAAATGATTAGTATACCTGTATTTGAATATAAGTAGGGAGTTGTTTTTTACATGTATTTTCCCAATTTTAGTAATGTAATTTTTCTTTCAAGGTATTCAAATAGTGCTACACAGCCACAAACTACCACTGTAATCAACAGCATGCATGAATCTCATGAATATAATAATGAACAAAAGAAAGGAGAAGAATATGCTGTGTATGATGGATTTAGAAACATTTTTAAAAGCAGGAAAGACTAATCTATGATGTTAATTTCAGGTCAGATATTACTCTTGGGGAGGGGCATGGGGCAGCACCAAGGATGACTTCTGGGTGCTATTCTATTCTACTTCTTGTTCTGGATGGGGGTTACACAGGTACTTTTATACTAACTCATCAAGCTCCAGGCTTATTTTTTGTGTTTAGTTTCTATATTATCTTCCAACAAATTTTTAAAATTGGATTAAAATTAGGTACTTCTGAGTACTTATCAACCACCAGGGAGTTACTTACTTCTCAAATTTGATTTATCTTGGACAACACAAGCAAGAATATGAACATATTTTTTAATCCATTACAGTGCTCTCTGATTCTCTCCCTTAAGATTTTTAAATATATCAGCCATAATCATTTCTGAAAATATTGGTTTTATGGCTCAAGAACTAATGATTGTTAAATATTTTAGAAAAGGCAAATCCTGACTGATGTCCAATTAAATCTCCAGATTCAAATGCTTCTCATTAAATTTATTAGGGTAACATTGGTTAATAAGATTATATAGGTTTCAAGTGCATATTTCTATGATACATGATCAGTATATTGCATTGTGTGCCCACCATCCAAAGTCAAATTATCTTTCATCACCTTATGTTTGGCCCCCTTCCCTATGGTAATCATCATACTGTTGTCTGTGCTTAGGAGTTTCAGTTTTATATCCCGCATATGAGTAAAATCATATGTTTCTTAGCTTTTTATAACTGATTTGACTTACATGATATTCTCAAGGTCCACCCATATTGCAAATGGCAGTATTTCATCTTTTCTTATGACTGAGGGGTTTCTTTTTCTCCACAACCTCTCCAGCAGTCATTCCTACCTGTCTTGCTCATGATAGCCACTCTAATAGGTGTGAAGTGGTATCTCATTATAGTTTTAATTTGCATTTCCCTAATAGTGAAGTTGAGAATCGTTTCATGTATCTGTCGGCTATTTGTATATCTTCTTGGGGGAAATATCTGTTCAGGTCCTCTGTCCATTTTTTAATTGGATCATTTGGTCATTTTTTCTTTTTCTGGTGTTGAATGTATGAGTTCTTTAAATATTTTGGATGCTAACCTCTTGTCAGCGATGTTATTTATAAATATCTTTTTTCATTATGTTGATTGCCTTCTTGTTTTGTTGGTGGTCTCTTTTGCTGTGCAGAAGTTTAGTACCTAAAACCTTTGTTATCTTTTAATCTTAAGAAAGCCTTAAGGAGGAAGCAGCTACAATATTAAGTGTAAACCCCATCATTGATATAACTTAATGTTTTCCTCACTCTTAAGGCTAAAAGAAAGCATTTTCATAGCAGAAACATTCTCTCATTCCTTTTCAGAGAATTTCCCCCCAATCATCTTTCATGAACCTATTCTCTTTGCAGAGTTGCTGACATTAATATCCTGCAAACTCCCCATCCCTGCCAACTGTCTTTTATAGTTAGTGATGTCTGGAAACAGAAGTGAGCACACACGATCTCCTAAATCAGTATTTCTCACACTTAGCATACCTCACCACCACCTGGGGGTCTGGTTAAAACACAGGTTGCTGGTCCTCACCAGCAGAGTTTCTGATTTGGTAGGTCTGGGAGGGGCCAGACAACAGATATGTCTAACAAGTCCACTGGTGAAGATGAGGTTGCTGGTCCAAAGACAGCACTTTGAGAACTGCAGAACTCTTCCACGTCTGTGTAATTCATCATGGGTTCAGAAGCCCCATCTCCCTCTGCACTCAAACTTTTAAGACAACAATTAATTTGGAGAGCTCTTTTGCTAACTCTCCTAAGAAGGAAGGAGTCTAGTCACTGTTGTATTATGAGAGATGCTCCTTTTTTTTGTTCCACTTACATTCTTATTCTCTTAAATAATTCAGCTACCCACTTTGATATTACTCTAAAAATAATGATTCCTAAAAGTCAAAATAATTAATTTATCTATCTCCCTTTTCCTCTCTCTGTTTCTGTCTTAGAGGTGGTATCTTAGGGCATTCAAATAGAGGTGTTCTTTAGAGAACCAATCTATCCTTTTTGTTTTCAGATATGTAGGTTTTAGCAGGACCCAGCCCAGTATCTCTCCATGAGCATCATGACTAGGTAATGGCTTATAATCTTGTTAGCATCTTCATTCTTCATGGCCATGCACCATGTCATAGTCTCGCATTTCTTCCTTTGCTTGTCAGTCTCATGCCCATAATTGTATGCCAAAACTAACATTATTTTGTTAAATAAAAATGCTTCCTGCCTCAGTGTTTACTCAATTTTAGCACCTTTTGTCGTCTGAGACATGATTCAGAAGTGCTTATTACATCTGTTAATTGGCAGCGTAAAAACTGTCTACCACTTTTTTTTAACGAACTTTTATTTTATTTATTTGTTTTTAGAGAGAGGGGAAAGGAGAGAAGGAGAGAACATCACTGTGTGGTTGCCTCTCACGTGTCCCCAACTGGGGACCTGATGTGCAACCTAGTCATGTGCCCTGACTGGGAATTGAACCAGTGACACCTGGTTCGCAGGCCAACGCTCAATCCACTGAGCCACAGCAGCCAGGGCACTGTCTACCACTTTTATTGCAGACCCTTCAAACATGCCACTCTCTCTACTTTGAATCCTTCATCCTCCTCTTCAAAATGAGCCCCTCATTCTCTAGACTTAAGATAAAAACTCTTAATATGACCTAAAATTCACCTTTCCCTCAGTCTTTCCGGATAAATTGCATCTCATTCCAGATTCTATAGTAGCTTCAGCAATTTTTTCAAGTGGACTCAACCCATACTTGTGTGAACCTGTTTTTGATGATGTGTTTATATGTATTGCTTAGTTCAATTAGAAAAATAAATTTCTCCATGTGATTCTTTCTTTCCTTCCCTTGGTATTGGTACCATGTACAGTGTTCTGACCATACAATTGTGTCAAGTGTCAGAACATGGAGGCAGCTAGAATGCACACCTGGACTTTTGATATATGCTAATTAACCTGGTCCTAGCAGGGGCTCCCAGAGGAAATGCTGATAAACCTAGCCCATTCCCAGAGGAAATGATAATGGACCTAGCCCAGTATGTTAACTAACTAATGTGGAGGTGGGGGGGGGGGAATGAGATGTAAATGACCTACTGAATATGTTGATAAGCAACCTCACCCTCACCAAAATGTGTGGTTGACAAGTAAAAAAAGGGTGCCTGCAGAAGTGCAGGTGGGACTCCTACAGGCCCACAAGGCGGGCCAGGAGTCCCCATTCCTTGTTCCTAGTTCCCTTGCTCCCCATTCCCCTTGCTCCTATGGGCCCTCGAGTCCCTCCACCCCTTCCCCTTTTTCCCTCAATAAATCCATTGCCTGTTCCCACCGCGGTCTCCGGGTGACTTCTCAGAGCAAGTTTGCCCTGACATCAAGTAATTGGCAGCATCCCCTTTCTAGAGATGGAATAATGTGACACAAACACCTTGTGCAAGTGGCTCTGATGTTCCAGCTGACTCCCTGAACCACACTGGGCTCTGTGATCCTGGTCACAAGCTCAATTCCTGCAGTTATGGGGAACATAATCTTAATAAAAATACGCCATTTGTCTGCATGTATAATACAAATTATCTTGGACTGAGAACCTTCAGAATATAAAACTTCTAAGCCAATTTATATAAACTTGATAAAGATTCAGGATTTAAACAAAGATAGATATGTGATAGACAATTTTAGTGCATAGTAATAGAGAGGAAATCCAATATAGAATACCTCTTAGAAAAAGGCATACTGGATTTGAGTTATTCTTAAAACCAAAGACATACAAAGTCATTTTATGAAAACTTAAGTGAACAATGGCTGAGGCTGCATCATACAATGTTTGTTGAATAAGAATTCATTTTCTTGAGTCCACATTTTGTGCCAGATGCTATGGAGGCCAACACAGTCCTTCCTGCTTCTAAGGCACACACAGCCCAGGAGAAGACAGAACAAAGTATAACAGTGTGTCAAGTGTGTTCAGTCATAACATCAGACACTTGACTGCAGGAGGTTAACAGGTAAGTAGAAGGTGAGAAAGTGAGTCTGGACTATTTTTTCAAGATGTTTGGTGAGGAATGAAAGGTGTGAAAGGGGGTAGTAGAATAAAGAGGAAGCAAGATTTAAGTGGGGTTGGTAGAGTTGGTTTGTAGGCTGCATGAGAACAATGGAGAGGAACAAAAAGCAGGGAAATTGATGGAGAGTGACATGGACACTTTTATTTATCAAGCCCTGATCACAGTATATTTTTTAATCATTAGAAGAATAATTTTTAGAAGCGATCATGCATTTTCATTGTTGAAATACCCTTACTGAAATCTTTAGATAAGATGATAAACTATCCTGAGAATTCTTATGAAAAGGTACATTTAAAAATTAATGAGGAAAAAACTCAAAAATGCAGAAAAACCTCGATGTAAAGATATTTATCACAGCATACCCTATAACAATGCATTTGAACAAAGGTCCAGAATAGGAATGGTTAATCATAACAAATCCAAATGATAAAATATGATGGAACTGTTGGAATTTTTACGAAGATTTAAAAAATGCTACAGCAAGAATTTTCACTGTATTTGGCAGGGGGGAAGTATATATATATTATGATTATAGTTATATAAGATAGAAGGGGGAGGAAAAGAGCACTATATAAATACAAAATACATGAGAAATCATACGCAGTAATCTTTTGTTACTTTTGTAATGGAACTATGGACAGGTCCATACAAGAAATCTGAAATGACTCCATTTTAGACCAATTATTTAGTATCAGATCCTTAGTCAGCTGTGAGATGATAAATTGGAATTAGTTCCTGTGTTTTCTTAGGTGTGTCCATTGTAACAATCGTTCTAGAGGAATGTTAATGCTGTTGCACACACTAAAAATAAAGTTTTGTGGTATGAGAAGTTTGAGAAGTGCTGGGTTAATCTGGTTTGTTAACTGCAGCAGGAATTCTCCAAACCTTTATGCTAATGTTTATCATGAATCTCCAGCAGGGTATAAATTAGACAGCACTTCACCAATGGATTTGACCAGCAAATACTTCAAAGCGTGTGAATTATTGCATGGAACTAATTTTCTGCTAAACATATGTGGAGGTATTTTTTACTTACCATTATGATATTTTCTTTTAAGCAACAAACTCACTTGAAGCATTAACAAACAGCACGTGTTTGTGATAACCACGGCACCATGAAGAATTTGCAACATTTTCTCTGATACCTTCTCTTCAACTCCGACTCTGCAGTCCTGTATTTCACTCCTGCCGACAACTTCCTTCCTGTCCTTTCCTCCTAGGAATTAGGTGAATACACTTGCTAATACCCTCATTCCCTTGCTCTCAAACTAGACCAACACATGCCATTATTTCTGCTCAGCATCCTTCCATGAACTTCCATGTCTCCACAACTCCCTCTTGAAGAGCAGCTTCTCAATTTCTCATGATATTAATAGGTACCACAATATGGCAAGCTCATCCAACCTCCGTCTGTCTTAGTGATAAGAGAGCTTCCTATCCAGTAGGTTAGTAGCTTCAGGAAGAAAGCTGGTTGCAATCACACCATGCTCCTGGGTACAAAGCTAGGGCTAAAGAGAAGCCTATGTAGAGAACTTTAGCTATATACTATGACATCACCAAACTGTAGAAAATAAAATACCAAAAAGTAAAAGGTCCCCTGCTAGGGGTATCTATGATATATTCCCTATCTGTTTCTGGCTTCTAGAGCTGCATTGTCCAATACAGTAGCCATGAACCACATGTGGCTATTTGAATTTTAAATTAATTTTTCCTTATCTGCACTAGCCATATTTCAGGTGCCCCACTGTCATGTGTGGCGAGTGACTATCACATTGAACAATGTGATATAGCACTTTTTTCCTAGAGCATTAATTGGTAATAATATGCAAGTAATAAACATCAAATTATTTTTACAAATTTTAAAAGTCCATCTGAAAAAATATATATACATATATATGGATTTTTTACAAAACATGAAAAGGGGGAAAATGGTGGAGAAACTTGCCCTGAAATATATATAAAGCTGCATTAAAACAGCATTGGAGATGTCAAAAGAAATAGATAGATCAATGCACAATTTGACAGCACAGAAATATATCTAAATATACATGGGAATTTTAAAACCATAAAATGTGTCATTTCACTCACTGGTATTGGAACAAGTAGATATAAATTTGGGAAGCAAGTAAAATAATTATTAGCTACTTATTTCATATCAGTAAAAGGTAGTTCAGGTAAGATTAAAGACCTAACTGTATTTAAAACAGCTTAATAATCTTGAGATGAAAATAGATGGAAAAGACTTTCTAAAAAAGACATGAAACTGGAAATAATAGGCAAAACTGTAGATCTAACATAAGAAAAAAATTATGAGGTTAAAAACCTGAACTTGCAAATTAAAATGGTTTGCTTTGTAACATGTCTAGTAATGAAAAGAGGCCCTCATCTAGGAATGGCTTTAACATTTTTTGAATTTCAAGGCTGAGGAGAGAAAAGTTTCCCAAATAAAAGAAAATATTCTACTCAAGATTCCTATGAACAGTAGCAAAAATTGACTGTATAATTAAGTGATAAAAATAACTTTAAATTAAAAAAAAATAGAAATAGTATTTAAGGCCACCTTGACCACAATGCAATAAAAGAAGGAAAAAATTTTTAAAGCATAAATTGAAAAACCCAATCAAATAGGAAACAAAACCACACTGTTCTAAGTAATTCCTAGGGCAACAAAGGAATCAAAACTCTTATTACAGACTATTTAGAAAATAAAGATAATAGGGAGATTCTGGTCCCTGACTAAAGAAAAACTAGCTTGAGCAACTGGGATCCTCTGAAAAAATTAATTAAGAAGCAAAGAGGAATGAAAGAGAAGAACTCAGATCCAAAGAACTAATCTGCAAGAACCCCTTTCACTGAACAAGGAGTGATCTTCTGGAATCTTCTACATGGGACTAGATGGAGAAGCCCATCTCTGTTTCTTTCCTTAAATTCATCAAAAGGTGTATAAGCTAGTGTTCAGGTTCACCACACCTCTTTGCATATTACAGAAAAAAAATAGTTATAGCCCCAGGAAAACCGAGCTCCCAGGCAACATAAATAAGTAAATAAGCACAGCTAGACACTAAGGAGCATGTCACAAATTGTATTTTGCAAAGATGCCCACACCTATATGTTTATTCATTCCCACATGCTTTTCTTACAATGTAATTGACATTCCTCTCACCAACATATGTAGTCTAAGTTCTTTCTTGAATTTGGGCAGAGACTCATGCCTGCCTCAAACAATGGAATAGGGCAGAAGTGATGCTATGTGACTTTCAAGGTCAGGCCAAGAAAAGAAAACAACTCTGCCTGGCATTCCCATTCTCATTGTCTCTCCTTCCCACCCCCAAACCCTCTCTCCAATCACCATGTTTTGAGGAACCTCAAGCCAAATAGAGAGGCCACATGTGGGTTTTCCTATAGTCAGCCCCAGCTAGGCCTCCAGTCAGTGCCTGCATCAGAAACCATATCACAGAAATGTGAAAGAATGCAATTCATGGAATTCCAGTCCCCAGCATTCAAGTGTTCCAGCACGGGTCCCAGATACAAGCCAAAAACAAACCACCCCTACTCTATGCTCTCTAAATTTCTGGTGTACAGAAAACATGACACAATCAAATGATTACTATTTTTTAAAAGTAACTAAGTTTTAGAGTAACTTGTAATTGCTTTGCTATGTGGCAACACAGTCATGCAAAGTACATTCACTACAAAGAAGAGCTTTATGTCATAAAGTAAAACTGAGAACAACATAACATAAAATTCTCAAAGAAATGGGACAGGTTAGAGGCAATATGAAACAAGAACCAGAAATTTTTAAAAAAAGTGAAAATATTGGATATTGAAAATATAATAGTTAAAAACAAAATGTAATAAATGAAATAAATTATAGAATCTATAAAGACTAAGAAGAGATAAAGATATACAGAGAACAGGGTAAGATACCAACATACAGATAATACAAATCCCCCCCAAAATGACAAAGATGGGAGAAATATTCAAACGTAATTATATTTTCCTAAATTATAGAATTATTAAAGAACTTAAATTTTAAAACCTACACTATGCAAATTCACTAGAGTGGGAAAAACCCACTCTGCACATGTTATAACAAAATTTAAGATAATCAAAATTTAAGATCATCAAATTAACAGACAATAATAATTTTTTGCTTTGTGTGTTCTTCATTGGTTTCCTGCATTAAGTTTGTGAATCAAAAAATAACACAGTATTTGGAAAGGTTGGGTATCAGATTTCTCCAGAAAGCCTTCCCTACCCAGACTGTGTCCCTATTTTGGGATTCCATGATATCTGGTTCATAGCTCATAAATTGTCCTTTCCGTGCTCTGTCTATACCCATCTATTAGCATGTGGAGCAGTGGCTTTTATCTAGAGTGACACATCAAAACCCTAAGAAAGTCATTTTTGTTATTGGTGATGGTGCTTCTCAATCTACCTGCCCAGGTCCCCACTGCAGGTCTTCTGAACCTGAATCTTTAGGAATGGTTACAGTTTTTTTAAATACCACTGTAAGATTTATCGGGATTAAATCCATCAATACAAAGGGAAGGGGCTATATGTTTATTTCTCTAGTCTATGGTTTAGACAGTGCCTGGTGTATAAGACATGATCAGAAAAATGTTTGTTGAATGAACATGTGGAATATAGATGTACATTATTTCTAACATGTACAAGCTAATGACATTTGTCTCTCTAAAGCCACAGCAATCTGTTTTTCACTATAAGTCAATGTCATTTATTAATCTAAATGTTGCCACCTGTGTGGCCTATTACTCTTCCTCATCCTTTCATCAGAGATCAATATATTTTATTATTGACATACTCTCTGGGACCTTGGTTCAAGTGGACATTTTCCTTCTAATACTAGGTATTGGGCAACTTAAATTGAAATCTCTCATGTACTGTGTATTCCAGATTTGGCTTGAATACAAAGTTGTTTTAGTCAATGAACTGGATCCTCACCTCCTCCAGAATAATATGATATAGGTTTCTGGATTAAAAAGTCACTAAATTTAGGATCTTATAAATGAAAAAGGGATTTAAATTGCTGAGTTACTGAGAAACCAGTAACTTGCTCTTCCTTGGAATTTTAATTGAGTAGTGAATAGTTACTAAATGTGGAAGCTTTTATTGACAGCTGCTTACTTTCTACTCTTTCTTTTGGGAAGAATCCATGTATGGATCTCCATCCACAGTGATTATTTTAGTCCCCACTAGATTCTGTCCAGAGAAACAATGGAACTTGTGGGAAGTTACTTATTTAACTGTCCTGTACTCTCAAGCTCACCACTTCTTGGAGTTGAAATTTTGGGAAGAAGCATATCTTGATTACGTGAAATGGTGGAAGAGAATAGATAAGGGACACAATATAATATCAAGCAGAGAGAATCTTTATATTTTGCCATGATGTGCTTTTTATGTGTTGTATACATATGAAGAAGTTTCTTCTTTCCATAATTTAAATAATGTTTACAATTTTAAAAGCCAAGTAACATATTTAGAAGCAGAGCCAGCTCTGGAAAATTATTATCAAACGTTTTGATTAGTATGTATAGGAAATGCTTTCTGTGTGACTGAAACTTTGGTATTTTCTATAAAGCCCATTTAATCTTCACTACAGTCTGATGAGTATATGTCATTTATATTACCCCAAATTTCATAAGAGATAACTGCAGAGTTTTGTGCTCTGTGCCAGTAATATTCTGAAAATATGTTCAACATGACCCCATGCCAAAACTTGGTTTCATAAAAAGTAAACTGTCCATGATCCAGTTGGGGGATAGAGTGCACAGATGACTGATATTTAAACATTTAGGAATTAATGCCCAGAGGAAGCATATAACACAGATGTGGAAATTCATAAAGGAGTTTATTATAGATAGGACTTTATATTGTAAAAATGGGAAAATATTTTTTCCATTTACTTAATTCACAGAAATGTTGCAAGAATGAATGAGTGTCAATGAAACATTGAACCAATTAGATGAGAACCATTCAGCCCCCCCCCCCCAAAAAAAAGAGAAATAGAAGTTAAAGATTCATCTAAATTCCAAGTTTCTTTGTAAAAATCTATGTAACTGGCTAGATATGCAGGGGGGTACAGTTTAATCACTCTTTAAGAGCCTTCCTATTTCTTGACTTAAGAGTTTAAAAATCTTATACTTCTAGCTGAGAAGGAATGAGTAGATGATTCTTTCTGGTTCAGTGGGCTACTTCTCCGTTAGGGACTATATTTTCCCAGCAGCCATTAGCCTTGCTCCTGAACTGTGAGGTCAGTAAGCATGCCACACAGATTCTGCACCACATCGATGGGCCAGAGTTCAGCCTGCTCTGTCCCCATACAGAAGAGCCCAAAATGGAGCTCCTGCCAACCTCAAACCCTCCCATTAACTCAGTCATGGATTTTCCTCTGAGACAACAGAGCAGAACAAGAAATGCCAGGTATTCAGAAATCTACACGCATTTCAGGCTGTCTCAGACACCTGGGTCTCCATAAACTCTGGGCCTATACACAGCAGAGAATCAGCAGAACTCCTACAATAAGCAATTTCCCTCTCCTCATATATCCAAAATGAATCCCATAGCAGTATCTACGCTTTCTACTTTAGCCAACTCTTTCAGCTGCACTTAGAGCTCTTTGGTAATGTATTATAGAGACCCAGATTGAAAATGCCTTTTTCGGTACCTCAAATCTCAGGAGCAATGGGTTTCAGTGGAATTTACATGGTATTTCAATATTGGAAATGGAATTAAAGTAGCAAGGACATATTCATTCAATATTCATTTTTGAGCACATACCATGAGCCAGGCATTTTGCTCTTATTAAGTACTTTATAGATTTACATCAATAACTTAAATTGCTTCAACCACATAATATATGTTAAATCATGCACATGGAGTTCATGTACAAGAAAGCTATCACACTTAAAACATATTGCCATTCTAAAAATGACCATATAACTGCAAATGGCATAGCTCTTCCATCATGAACTGGAGGGGAGAGGGCAGAGAGGCCTGCTCTCTGCTGCTGGCATTCACTCACGTTCTCTCCCATCAAAGGGTTCCTCAGTTATAATTTGATGTTCCAAATAAGTTAAAACTTGATAAAGAAACAGATAATCTCTAAATGCTAAGATTTTAAAATTCCTCATTCCTAAGACTTTAAAATTCCTCATTCCGAGATTTACACAAGATCCTTTTTTACAGCTAGCTATAATTTTACAGAAGCCAGCTAGCTATAATTTTACAGAAGCCATGTCTAGTAACCATGAAAGTGTTAAGATAGTATATTTTTGTTTAGTATAACAAGACTGACTCAAAAGATAGGCCTTCCACAGTTAGACCGAATAGAGATAAACTGGAAAAGATAGTGATGAATAAATACATAGATTAATAAGAAATGAGCAAGTCTTAGATCTTGATCTATCATACATCTTCCTCCAGCATGAATGCTTTCATTTGCTTTTTAAACAGATAAATACAAAAACAGCATCTTCCCTTGGCGAGAAAGTAATGTTTTGTATTATTTACCTAGACTGCATCTGTTTTTTACTGAAAAGAACAGTAAACACATTTCTGGAGCAAGACACATTTCTGTGATAATGTGAGTAATGCCTCTTAAACACTTTGGAGATTATTAGAATGCTTTCCAGAAGCTGCTGTTGAACTTAGTCGGTTTAACAAGAGCACAAGATAAAGATGAGCAGACACACTCAGCATCTTTCCCTACACTATTAGTAGAATGCTGCAAACTGGAAATCCTCCAGGAAGGTACCTGCGGGAATGGGAGGGCCAGGACTCTGCCCTGGCACTTAGCAAATGATCTGGTTCCAAGCCAGTCTGAATAGACGACCTGGTTTGTGTGACACCTTCACCCCATGTCCACACCACCCGGATGGTGGAGCTAGCTTTCATCCTGCCCTGACAACCTAGATTCCTAGTATGGCTGCTGTGACCTTCTAATCGGTATTCAAAACTTAATCAGAGAAGCATTTCACAAGAGTGTCAAAGAGAAATAAAATAGCTGGTTAGATTATATCTTGAATACATTGCCTCCCAAGCCAGGCCATTCCTGGGAGAATCTTGGCTTAAAGCAAAACCCTTCTAGGAACGTGCAGATACCCTAGAACTATGTGGTAGTGATAGTGTACATGTATTCATCCTTCTAGTCATGACAGATTAATCATTCATTCAACAAATATTTATTAAGCTACTATTATATGCCCTTATGGAGCTTATGTTCTCATTTGGGGAGGTGAAGACATAGACTAATCAGTGACAAACTAATACATACCCGAGTATGATAATTTGCTTGATTTCACATACATGTTATAAGTGGTATCAGGAGAGCAAGAGTATGATGTTAATTTGAATGTGCGTGGTCAGAGACCTTGCTGAGAAAATCCACTTGTGGGGAGTTTTATGAAGACTGGAAACAGAATTTGTGAGTTCTTGTTACTCTGAAGGTCATCAAAGAATTTTTTATAAGTCACCACTATCTGAGAGATATTTTCTCAGAGCTGTGACATCAGAATATTGTGACTTTCAAGTTTAGCTTGCCCTCAAATTTAACATTTCTAAAACTAAATATATCCACTCTCTCCCTCAAATCAAATATTCCTGCTTTATGTCATCTTCTCTATTAAGGGTGTCATCATCATCTCTTTTACTGAGATTCAGAACTTTCATATCATCTTTGAAAAGGATGGTGTTTGTGTTTTGTTTTCTTGAACTTATTGCATTAGGAACACATTTAGTATCTACTTGTATAGACTTATTCTTAGCGGAATGCTGTTAGGTAACATTTCAATCTTAAAAGAATTTTCAGATCTCATATGTCAGAGCTGGTCAACTCCAACTAGATCAGTTTCCAAAGGTGGTTGAATACAGATGTGCTGTGACAAGGACAGACAGACAGCTGTGAGAGAGGAGAGGGCGGGAGAGGACTGGATGAAAGAAAGTGAAGGGATGAGCCAAAGAACGTCTATGCAGGACCCATGGACGTGGGCAACAGTGTGGGGGTTGCCTGAGGGAGTGGGTGGGGGATGGGTGGAGGGCGGTAAAGGGGAAAAAATTGGGACCACTGTAATAACAAACAATAAAATATCATTTTAAATAAATAAATAAATAAAGGGTGGTCAGTTAGATTTACCACCTAGGGCAAATACAACTTACTTTCTCTAAAAGAACCAACACAAATCTCTTATAGAATAAACATTCTAAAGAATGTAGTTGTTTTTTTAAACAATCCAACTCAGGTTTATAAAATAATAGTCCTTGGACCTAGTAAAACAAAACTTTTGACTACTATAGGAAAACCCTATGCCCTTTTCAGTAAACAAATTAACAAATTCAACTTCAAAATGACAAGATACGGAAGTATATTTAGCTAATTTTTTGGGTAATGTATTTAGCTTTGGATTCCACGTGAGTACATGTGATTATTACATATTTAGTTATTGGCAAAAAAAATGAATTTTTGATACTTTAACTACTTGTTCAAATGACTTAATGGAAACTTGATCAGTTTAGACATTGACCATGGGTCTTTAGCTCATAGATTTGCTAATTAATGGAAAAGCTGTGATCACACCTGTAAACTCAAGATGCAAAGAGTAATGCTGAAAAATGCATGTGCTTAAAAATGCCTTCATTCCTTCCATAATGGACACAGATGTTCCCCATGCACCTGTATCCACACATCTCTGGTAAATATCATGTCACCTCCCCAAAAGTTAATGCAGGATTTAAGATATCATTTTCTTTTTTTTTTTTTTTTTTTTAGTCTTTTTCACACACAAACACACACACAGTCTCTCCAAGCAAAACTGAACTTCAGAGAAGTTGCTTGCTAAATCTCCCTCCTGGAAAGAACATGATGCTCATTTGCGTATTAGGAAGTCTGAAGGGTGCCATCTGAAGGATGCCATCTGTTTAACATCACTTAAACTCCTTAAACAATGGAATTCTTTTAAGATATCAAAGAACAAGATTCTTATAGAAAACCTTTTGGGAAACCTTTTCAAAGAAGGCTGGATTGTTCTACTTTCTTATTTTTACAGCTCAGAACTTTCCACCACTACTTTCCGATCACGGCCAAGCACCCTCCCTCATCCCAGAAATGCACCTCTTATGTAGTTCCCTTATTTCAAGATGTTTGGCACTATACACAACAGCTAATGTTTCATGCAAATTTAAGAAAAGAGAATGCAGAAAAACATCATGTGGCCTAATAATCAGAGGCATGACAGTCCTGGAGAACCAAGGACATTTGCTAACTCTCATAAAGCATATCTCACAGGGTATGGTACTTCTGTCATCTTGAAGGCAGGATTATATTCATCTTACAAGTTTAATTTCTTAATAGTTTCAGGTTATAAAGTACTTATTTATAATGAGTGATGGGTATGATATTATATGCTGATTTATACCTACTTAGGTGCTCTGCAAAATAAGTTATAAATATTGCTCCTACCTTTAAAAAGCTTACAATCTATGAAACAAAGAAAAAAGAACTGCAGAAAAAATGTAAGCATCCAGTTATCAATTGAATTGATAAGTTATTTAACCTACATATACTTGGCACCAAATAGTGCAGGCATCATAAAGCATAAACAGGCTATTGCTGAATCCATGGAGTCAGAAAATAGTAGAAATAAAGTTCTTAAAAAGAAGAGAGGCATAAAATATACAAGAGAAGTAGAAAATATAACTCAGAGCATGGCAGGCAGGTTCTTATGATGCTTTCATGATTCTTCAAGTGTTCATGCCTTTGTGTAATTCCCTCCTCTTCAAAGTGGCCCACACTGTGCCTTTCCTCTAACCACTAGAAAGTGGCAAAGATTATGGAGTGTGCATGATTACATGGCCATTATTACACAAGAGCATAGAGCCCATCTTACTGGAGTCCTTCTGTTTCTGTTGCTGACTTAAAAAGCAAGCTGCCACGAATCCTGCTGCTGCAGAGAAATGAAGTCTGCCAACACCCTAAAGTGAGCTGGGAAGCATATCCATTCCCAGTTAATCCTCTAGATGAGAACCCAACCCAGGCAGACTGACACTTGATTACAGCCTGATGAGACCCCCTAAGCAGAGGACTAGCTAAGCTGTGACAGAACTTCTGACCTACAGATACTGTAAGATAATATATGCATGTTGTTTAAGCCACCAAGTGTTTAGGAATTTGTTATGTAAAAGATAACCAATACACAGAGATTCAAAGGAAAGTATATCTGATTGTAAGCAATAGGAAAATTTTCATTGAAGAGTTAGCACTGTTTTAGATGTTATGAATGTTAAAGAATGGTTATGATTGGAACTTTAGAGATTAAGGTAACAAATGTATTGAGTGCAGGCAACTATTACACTTAATTTGAAAATTAAAAATTACTAAAATAAAAACATGGCATGTCAATAAGAAACAGTTCATACTTAATGGTGAGAAAACTGAAGCTTTCCCACTAAGATCAGATACAAGGCAAAGATGTCCTCTCTCACTACTCTCAGCATTGGACTGTAAGTCCTCGCTAATGCAATACGGCAAGAAAAAGAAAACAAAGGTATACAAATTAGGAAGGAAGACATAAAACTATTGTTCACAGATGACGTGATTATCTACATAGAAAATCTGAAAGAATCAACAACAAAAAACTTCTGAAACTAATAAGTAATTATAGCAAGTTTGTAGGACACTGTGTTAATATAAAAAATAATTGCTTTCTTATATACCAACAATGAACAAGAGAATTTTAAAATTAAAAACTCATTTGCATTATCACCTACAAATTAAAATACTTAATTATAAACCTAGCAAAGTATAGACAAGATTTATATGAGAAAAGCCACAAAACTATGATGAAAAAAATCAAAAAAGAACTGAATAGAGACATATTTTATGTTCAGATATAGGGAGACTCAATACTGTCAAATTGTTAGTTCCTCCCAACTTTGTCTATAGATTTAATGCAATCAAAATCAAAATTCCATCAACTTATTTTATAAATATTTAAAAATTGATTTAAATGATTGTATGGAGAGGCAAAAGGCCCAGAATAGTCAATACAGTATTGAAGGAGAATAAGAAAGTTAGAAGGATGATGTTACTCAACTTCAAAATTTACTGTAAAGCTATAGTAATCAAGACAGCGTGGTATGGGTCAAGACATGGAGGAAATTTAAATGCATATTACTAAGTGGAAAAAAAAACCTATATGAGAAGGTTACATACTGTATGATCCCAGCTATATGACATTATGGAAAAGATAAAACTATGGAGACAATATAAAGAATCAGTGATTTTGGGGGGTGGTATATAGATGAATCAGCATAGACAAATTTTAGAGCAGTAAAAATACTCTGCTTTATATTATCATGATGTATATAGGTCATTATACATTTGTCCAATGTATAATAACTGTACAATACCAAGAGTGAATTGTAAGGTAAACTATGGCCTTTGAGTGATTATGATATGCCAAAATGTAGATTCATCCTTAGTAAAAAAAAATTACCATTCCAGTGAGTGATGTTGATAATGGAGGAGGCAGGGCATATATAGAACATCTCTGTACCATCCTTTCAATTTTATTTTAAACCTACAACTGCTCTAAAAAATTAAGTATTTAAAAAAAATAAGAACATTTATAGCTGCCTGGAGCATGAGGTATACACACCTGGAAGAAGTAACCAATATTCTTTGCAGGATGACCCTAATTATTACCCTGAGGAATTTGTAATTTATTTGGGGAGCAAATAGGAGTCAATGAAGATTTTTTTAACTGGCAGTGATGTGACCAAAGATGTGTTCAGAGAAGATAATTCTGTGAATACAAATCATAAACCTTGTGTTGAAGAAAGGAGAAAGCCACAGAGCAACTGAGATAAGGAAATGAAGTGGGGGAGGGGTTGTAATTGGAGAAGTTCACAGAAGTACACACAAGTGAATGTGGAAGAGGCTAGCAAGTGCTCTGCTCAAGGTTTCAAGCCTAACCTTCCTTCCTTTCATGAACAAAAGAGCCCCAAGAATGGCCAAGAAGGAAAGGAAGAGGAACTATGTAACTATTCATAAGATGGTGTTGCTGCCAAGCCTTTTTGTCAATCTCTTGATGTAACCGTCTTATCCAAATTTGCCTCACTAAAAATGTCTCAAAACAAAGCAAAATTGTTCTATATAACACTATGGAAAATAAGAGTGAGCCAAATCTAGCTGTCAGCTGAGACCATGCAGTGTTCTGTCATCTTTCATATGCATGGCTTTGGATAAAATAAGAGCTGGAGTTTATTTTGTTATCATTATACTACACTTTTCAAATGTATATGCAATATGATTTTTTAAATCTAATGAAATATCAGACACCTATATGCAATGATGTATGGAAAAAAATAAGGTTTTAATATCCTCAGCAAGCTAATTATAGGTCACCAGATTACAGGAAGTTCAGAGAAACTCCAAAATCCAACATCTATATTTCCACCATCACATACATAGAAACCACCATGACAATACTGTTGTTCTCCTTTGTGAGACCGAGGCAAGAAAGCAGGTTCTAAATAATGCGCAAGCTACCAACACTCTTGCTCATATCCCTTTCAAAAATGGTGAAGTGTCTCTTTTATCGTCCACAAAGAATTGAAATCCTGGGGAGACTTCCGGCCAAGATGGAGGCCTAGATGAACACGCTGCATGTCCCTCCACAAATAAGAAAGAATACAACTACCTCAAAACTGGAAACAACCAGAAGTTCCAGAAAATCAAGCTGCATGGAAGTCCCACAAACAAAGATATAAAGAAGAAACACTCATCCAGACAGGTAGGAGGGGCAGTGCTGGGGCGGAGAGGATGCGGTGTGGCAGTGGCAGCAGCAGGCCAACGGAAATCAGTTACACACTTTCAAAAGTCGGGAGGCTTATCTGGGGAGTGTTCCCAGCTCCTCACCAGACCACACAGCTCACGGTTCCAGCACTAGGGAAAATCAAACCTCATTGCTTCTAACTGTGCAAACCAGTGGGGGCTGGGGTAGAGGAAGAAACTACCAGTCTCTCAGCAGAGTTCACTTGTTTAAAGGGCCCCCAAAGTCCTAGAACATCCGCAGACCCATCCACTTTGGGAACGACAGCCAGGGCAACAGTTAGAGGGGCGCCGGTCCCATATGGAAGTGGGAGAGGTGCCTGGAAAAGGGGCAACTGCTGGGAAAACAGCATTGTTCCCTCTCAGACCCCTCCCCCACATACAGCGCCACAACGTGGTGAAACAGGTCACTCTGTACTGACGAATCCCTAAGGTTCTGCCCCTTACAACATAACAGGAGTGACAGCTCTGCCTGGGACACAGAGGCAAACACACACAGGAGCCTGTCAGGATGGGGAGACAGAGAAGTATGGCCCAAAAGAGGGAATGGACCAAGGTTCCAGTCGGAGAACTAAGTGACGAGGAGATAGCCAATCTAACGGATGAGGAGATAGCCAACCTAAGAGTTGTAGAATTCAAAACACTGGTGATGAAGATGCTCACAGGCTTGACAGATTTGCTTGAGTATGGCAAACACATAAGGGAAGAAGTGAAGGCTATGCTAAGTGAAACGAAAGAAAATCCACACAAAACCAATGGTGAAGGGAAGAAAACCACCAAATCATCATCAAATTGATGATTTGGAACATAAGGAAGAAAAAAGTAGTCAACCAGCTCAGAGTGAGGAGACAGGAATTGGAAAAAATGAAGAGAGGCTTGGGAAACTCTGGGACAACTCTAAACGTGCCAACATCTGAATCATAAGGATGCCAGAAGAAGAGGAAGAGCAATAAATTGGGAACTTTTGTGAAGAAATAATGGAGGAAAACTTCCCAAATTTTGTGAAGGGAATGGACATATAAGTTCAGGAAGCACGGAGAGTCCCAGGTGAGCTGGACCTAGAGGGGACCACACCAAGATACATCATGATAAAAATGCCAAAGGTGAGAGATAAAGAGAGAATCCTAAAAGCAGCAAGAGAGAGGCAGAGAGTTGCCTACAAGGGTGTGCCTATAAAACTATCAGCTGATTTCTCAAAGGACACTTTGCAGGCAAGAAGGAACTGGCAAGAGGTATTCAAAGTGATAAAAAGCAAGGATCTACAGCCAAGATTACTCTATCCAGCAAAGCAATCATTCGGAATGGAAGGGCAGATAAACTGCTTCCCAGCTAAAAGAGTTCATCATCACCAAGCCATTATTATATGAAATGTCAAAGAGACTTATTTAAGAGAAAGATCAAAACTATGAACACTGAAATGACAAGAAACTCACAACTATCAACAACTGAGTCTAAAAAATATGAACAAAATCCAACTAAGCAAACCAGAAGGGGAACAGAATCATAAGTATGGGGATGATTTGGAGGGTTGTCAGCTGGGGGGGGGGAGAAATGGGGAAATGGTGCAGGGATTAAGAAGCATAATTAGTTGGTACAAAAAAGACAGAAGAAAGTTAAGAATAATGTAGGAAAGGGTGAAGCCAAAGAACTTATATACACAACCCATGGACATGAACTAAGGCGGGGGGGATTGCTGGAGGGAAGGGGGGTAATGGGCAGAGGGGAGCAAAGGGGAAAAAATTGGGACTACTGTAACAACATAATCAATAAAATATACTTTTAAAAAAAGAATTGAAATCATATGGTGAATCCGATAATTGCTTTCAGGAGGAGCTCTTGACATGAGCTGCAGGTTCTTCAGTTCACCCATGCCAGGAACACAGACCACCACTGCATATATAGATGAGAACAGCATCCAGAGAGCCTCCCAGCTGTGTTTCCCTGAGACTGAATGGATGCACACCAGCTTGAAATCCTGCCTCTACCTCTTCCTCACCAATTAGCATGTCTCTCAACCACTTTGTTTCTTTCCTACAAAGTCAGGTTAATATTTTACGCAAGTCTACAGTGTTCTCAGAGAATCTGCAACTCTTTCCTTCACCTCTGAATACAGATCCCAGTCTAAGAAGACTGAAAACAAAACAGGAAATAGAACCAAATAGAATCAATGTGTAGATAAGCCCTGGCCTCAATTACTGGACCACACAGATGTACACTGTCATTTGCACGTTTCCCTGAGAGTAGGACCAGGGAAGAACTAGGGAGGAAGATGGTGTGGTGGGATGCAATGCCCCCTCCCCCACGCAGAAGGTGCCTCCCCTCTCCTCTCTTCTTTGCCTCTGGGTCCTCCCTAGGCTTCCAACTTCCGAGATGAATCCTTCCAAGATCATCTTAACCTAAACATCTCACACTGCTCCTTGAATCCATAGCAACTCTAAGAGCAAAATCCTCCTCCACAAGTTTCTTCCCGTGTTGCTTTGTTTTAGCCTTTACTGTATGTACATGACTGACTTTTATTAGCATAGGTAGAGAATGTGTAAAATCTCTGGGCTACTACCTACATTCCTTCCAGTGCATAGTAATGAAAACATAACAGGTTTTCAATAAATGTTAGTGAGATGCATAAAAACTATTCTTAGAAGAGCCAATTTCCTTGGAAGAGTGAGATTAGTGACATGTACAAGGTTTAGCAGAGAGTAACCATGCTAATATACTCTTCTATGAAGGGAGGTAAATATAGTTCCTAGAAAGACAAGAGGCAGCCAGGAATTAGGGACTGAAAATTCACACTGTCCATGGTATATTCACTGTTAGGACCAAATATTTTAATTTAGCCTAACACCATGTAAAGCTCTTAATACTGTTCAGTAGAGATGTACACGTTAGAGATTTAAAGAGAAGATAAAGCAATATATCAAAGCATGTTATTTTATTATTTGCATGAATTTCCTTTGGAAATGTATTTTCTAGTCATTTATCTTTCTAGTCACCTAGCATAGCTTAATCTTTTGTCTCATAGCCCTGGGTGCTAGTGTATTGCTTGGCTGATCTCACACCCACACAGTAGTAAATGATCCTTAATGTACTTTATGGATGAGGAAACAGGCAAAGAGGAGCCAAGTGTTTTGCCCATGGCCTCATGATATAACAGCAGAAGTCACAAACTGAGCCATGTTCTTCTGTGACGTGCTTATATTTAGTATGTTATAGGCCTGCTTTTGAGATCCTAGACCTCCCCAAATTTGGGAAAGTTACTTTATCTCTCTACACCCCATGTTGGACCTCAAAAAGAGAACAATTCCTAATAGGCAGGCATATTGTGATTGAAGATATTTCTAAAACAGTGGTTCTCAAAATTCAGAGTCCATTGAACTCACCTGCAGGGCTTGTGAAAGCCCCATCTCTACACATCTGATTTTGTAATTCAGGAGTGGAGGCCAAGAGTTTGCATTTCTAACAAGTTCTCAGGTGATGCTGATGTTGAGGCCCTAGGGACCATGCTGTTAGAACTGCAGTGAGAACCTCTGCTCTAAAGCAACTAACATATTTTGTTTGTGTTTTTGCAGCTTTCTCTGCTGGGCTATTTCTATCAATGTGTGATCTCTAAGCCTCTATTTACTCTTCTGTTAAATGGAAAGGAAAATGCCTAGTGTTACAACTCTTACTTAATCCTTGGAGGATCAATTTGTTTTAGAAATGATAAAGCACTAATTTTCTTTATATTTGTTAGATTTAGACAGTCAATAATTAGTGGCTATTATATTTCCAAAATATAGAAAGTGGTTTAATGAATGCTAGGTGATGGAGAAGGCATTGAACATCCTCAGAAGATACAACCAAGGGCACAAGCCCTGCGGACCTGAAACAAGATGGAAGGTCATCTCAACCAAAACAAAACTGAGAGGCTTAAAAAGAGAGTGTAGCTCTTTAGTTTTATGCTAGGGGGAAAGAAAAAGAAAAGCCTTCATTTCATTTTTTAAATAAATTCATGTAACGGCTCATACAACACACTGTATGGAAATGATTTACTTGCCTCTCTTCTTCCTCTTCATGTGTGACCTCTTCCTCTGACTGTGGTGAAACTTTAATGGCCACAGTGTTGGATGATTAACAGTAATGGGAGTTGCCTGTGTTAATCCCTTGTGCATAACTAGACGAATGGATTTTTATGTTAAACTTTTCCAGATTTAGCCCTTACACATGTAATATAATGTAGTGTCAGAAAAAAAATCTGTAAATGTGTTTTATGTAAAAGTGAACACATGGAAGTCGGAATGTTGGCTCATAAATATAGACTCTGGAAATACTACTGAATATCTAAGAGGTATAATTTTAAACAATGAATGCACACATTGACAATTTGAAAAAAAGCACTGCCTAGTGACACAAAAACTCTTTTGGAACTGTATGATAAAATAGCAAATATTTAACCAGATATAAGTTTAAGATTTGGGGGCATACCTGTGTTCTCTATTTCTATTCTCCTAGTCATCAAAACTTAGAAGCAGCAAAGATTACACTAATATTCCTGTTCATCTACCCTTCATATCTGAGACCAATTCTGTCCTCAGCTTCTCTTTTGATTTCTTTCTCTCTCTTTTTCAAATATCCCCTCAGTTTTAGTTCTACTTCTCCAGTACAGAGCCTATTACCTCTCACCTAGATTATTTCAATAACCATTTAATTTATTATTGTTCCGTCAAGGACATTTTACACCTAATGCCATATAATCTTTCTTATTATGTCAACCCTCCATTTATAAATCAATCATTTGCATTGTCTAATGAATAAAAGTACAAACTTAGCCTGGCAATCAAGGCCTCCTCCATGATTTGACCCCAAACCTACTTTCCACTGTTCCACTGGAACACTGTTTAACCTTCACTTCAGCCATATTGAACAACCAATGATTTCTGGCTAATCATGAGCTTACATTCTTCTGTGTTGCTACCCACACTGAATAGAATGTTTTAATGCTGTATTATACCTAAAACAATTTCATAAGAATGGTCTCAATTGATCCTCAAAGGAAAAAAATAGAGTTGTCAAACTAGGCATTTTCTTTTCCATTTAACAGAAGAATAAATAGAGACTTAGAGAGATTACACATTGGTAGAAATAGCCCAGCAGAGACAGAGCTGCAATATTTTAAAACAAAATCAAGCCCCATCCCCCAAACACAGACACACACAATTGGGAATTATTCCAGCCTTGGATATCTCATCTTATAAATCATAATAGGGAAAGAAGTTGCAGGATCTATACATCAAAATAATTCATCTGAGAAAGTGTCTTGCTAGAACCTGAATCAATTCAATAATAATTACATTTAATGCAGGCTGATGTAAAATAAATTCCAATATCCTGAATATGGATCTTCTATGAAGCTACCAAGTAGTCCTAATGAAAAGTTTACGACTAATGGGTTATTAATTCATTGCAAACTTAGGGAGTTTTGCACCTCCAAAAAAGAAAATCTCCCCTTATTTTTCTTCCCTAAGTTTCTACTCTTTGGCTTTTATGTCCTCTTACCCCTCAGAAAGGAATCCTAAAGTTTGTGAGGATGCTAGCTGTGTTCTCACTGTTTAATGTTGTCAATAAAAGACAAATTTATTTTATTACAAGGATAAAGTTTGACTCCAGGACCAACTATGTCAAAATTATCTGGCACTTTGTTAAAAATGCAGATATAATCAAAATCTTCATATATGGGCGCCAGATCTACATTCTTCAAGCACTTCAAATGATTCTCATTCCCTCTAATTTTTAAGAAACAATTGAGATCTTCCACTTATATCAACAATGGAATAACATGTATAAAACCTAGCTTTGTGTCATGCACATCTATAAAAGATGTATAAAATATGAAAGACTATTATTTTTTTAGAGAAAGTTTTCAAAGTACACTAATTTCTTGTTTAAAAGACCCCTTCTCCCAACTTTCCCTACTGAAGAAAGCCTAGCCCCTCGTACAGGCTGTCTTTGAGCCTGGGGCAGGACAAAGCCATGGGAAAGGGCATAAGGCCAAGGTCATGTGTCATCAGATAACAACATGAGCAAAACACAAGGAGGCCGGCCAGGCAGTGTTTAACTAAGCTCAGTTCAAGTTCAAATCACAATCTGTCTTCTAAACCAACATAACCTTCCTTCTCTGGCCTGGTCTCCCAATCTCCTGTAAACAAAGTGTTTCTTAGATCAGAAAACACATATATTTCCTAGGGAAAAATAAGTTTTCAAGCATAGATAGGGAAGCCAAACTGCAGATTTGGACTTGAGTTGGGAAGAAATTATCTAATTCTTCAATTGCTGAGTTCTTTTAATATATCCAAAAATAAATTCCTAAACTATAGTCTTAAAATCTGTCTAAAATGTATTTATTTGAGTTAATTTGCTAATTTGGTACCTCCTAAACTAAAATCAGGTCATATGTGACTAATGATGGTTAACAAAATGCTTTCTCCTAGGCCCTGGCCAGGTGGCTCAGTTATTTACAGCATCATCCTGTACATCAAAATGTTGCAGGTTCGATCCTGTTCAGAGCACATATCTAGGTTTAGTGGGTTTGATCCCAGGTAGGGGCAGGCACAGGAGGCAACTGATCGATGTTCCTCTTTCACATCTCTCTTACATCTCTCTCTCTCTCTCTCTCTCCCAATCTCTCTCTCTCTCTCTCCCAGTCTCTCTCTCTCTTCCCCTCTCTCTAAAATTAATAAACATATCCTCAGATGAGAAGTAAAAAAAAAAATATTTTTTCTGGAACAAAGATATACCCCCTATTCTTGCCTCCCCCCAAAAAGTAGAAATTACTTGCAACTCCAAAAACTAATTGTTTTTCAAAAACTTAAAGAAATTAAATATCTTCTTCACTGAATACACATTTATAAAATATTTACAACAGTTCTTGAAATAAATAGGTACCTACAAACAAATGGGTACCTATTGCTTAAATGGCAAAATATTTAATAGGACATGATACCTAAAACTGAATATACTCCTCTAATGGACTCTGATTCACACCAAACCCCATGGGATCACAACTTCCTTTTCTTGGACATTATACTTTGTTAATGTGATCTAAGGTGTCCTTGGTGTTCTTGGTAACCACCTCATATCACTGGCTAACTGTAAACATTTTGGCCCATTAAACAGAGATCTTTTTCACATGAATTACTGTCCAGCAAAGTTGCCACCCTGTATTTGTGGAGTTCCTTTTAAACTTCAATGCACAACTTGATATTTAGCCCTAAATTTCATCTTTCTCATTTTTGCTTATTACTCCATCAAATAACCATGAATCCTGATTGTCTTCTGAATTTTAACTATTTCCCATCACTTCTCTTACACAAAAACCTGATTAAGTTGCCTGATACCTCATTAACATAGCTGAGAACATCTTTGAATAAAGTAGAGTTCCAGATGGGATTCTACAGCATGCCACTACAGACCTCAGCCCAGGTCACTTTCAACCCATTATTTAACACCATAATCCAGAAATCAGCAAATTGTAGCCTGTGAGCTGAATTCAACCTGCCATCTGTTTTGCTAAAGAAAGTTTATTAGAACCCCTACCCCACTCATTCATTTCTGTATATCTGTCACTGTTTTTATGCTACAAACCTAGAATTGAGTAATTCCAACAGTGACCATAAGCCACAAAGCCTAAAATAGATGCTCTGTGGCTCTTTCTAGCAAAAGTTTGCTCACAAAATTTTCTCTAAGTGACAGAGGGGTCAACCATGTATAAATAGGATTTAATGGTACTTTCACCCCCGTTGCAGTCATACAACCATTTTTCAAATGCCATCTTGCTAAAATGAAAAAAAAAAAACTTTATCAGAATTCTGTTGGTCTACAGAATTTCATGACATCATCCAAAAAGGAAATGAAATTACTTTTGTCTGGGTTTTCACAATGCACTCCCCTGACTCCTAGTGATTATTGCTTCTTTTCCTCCACTAGCAATTCTCCCTCTTAACAACTCATTCTAAAACATGGCTAGGGATGGACCCAAGATGGTGGAGGAGTAAATGGAAGCTGCACTAACATCCTCACAGGACCAATCTGGAATTACAGCTAAATTGTAGAGAGCATCCTTCATAACCAACTGAACACTAGCTGGAGAGGGGCCTTATATTGAAGGACAGACAGAAAAAACCACATCACCACAATAAGACTGGTAGGGAATGTGGAGGCCTGAGAGGGCTTCCCACAGGCAGCAGCTGAAGATCCAGAGGGACAAGTCAGAGGCCAGGGGTCTAAATCCCAAGCTGGGTTCCCCAGCCTAGAGCACCAGAACTGGGAAAGGAACCCAAATCACAACCAGCTGTGAAAAGCAGTGGTGTTTCTGTCCATCAGGGAGAGATGGCTGGAGATGTAGATAGCCTCTTAGAGGACCAATGCACAAAATTTTTTAGCCTGGGCTCTAGCAGAGGGAGGGTAGAGTGGACTAGAGATACATGAGGGAAGTCTGAAGTTAGTGGCTCTGGGGAGAGAGCAGAAAAATCAGCCACCAGGATCGCTATGCTAACTTGTCCCCCATACTGCAGGAGCCATCTTTCTCAAGCAGAGCACTCTCCTCCAAGTGACAACAGCTGAGAGGAAGCAATAGCCCCATTGGCAGGAATTAATCTGCCACACCCTGTGGAGCTTAAGCCAGACTACTAAGGAGTATAGCTGGAGGCTATTTCAGAGATCAAGCCTAACAGAAAGCCTCTAGGCACCAATCTCTGGGAACTTTAGCTGACCCTCCCCCAGGCATGATGCTGGTAAAAGCTGGCCTTGCTGAGCAGCCTTGTTCTTACTGAACACAACAGGCCCAATAGAGGGAGCCACAGCTGTGATTCAATGATAGCTCTAAACAGGTTGCCAAGGGTCAGTCACAGACAGTGTCTGACATAGAGCGGTACCAGGATCTCTGCAAGATCAACCTAATATAGAAACAACTGCAAAGAGCCAGCCAAAATGGGAAGACAAATATACAGGCCCAAAGTGAAAGAACAAGAGTCTCCTCTAGAAAAACAACTAAATGAAATGGAAACAGGCAATTTGTCAGATATGGTGTTTAGAGTAATGATTATACAGATACTCAACAGCATGAAAAAGAACAACATAAAAATAATAAAAAAGGAGCAGTCAGAAAAAAAGAATGCAATAAATAATACACTGGAAGGAATAAACAGTAGGTTAGATGAAGCAGAAAATTGAATCAGTAATTTGGAAGACAAGGGAGAAGGAAACACCAAACAGAGCAGCAAAAAGAAAAAAAAAAATTTTTTTTAAATGAGAAGAGTTTAAGAAACCATTGGAACAACCTGAAGTATAACAACATCTGTATCATGAAAATAGCAGAAGGAAAGAATATGAGCAAGGGATCGAAAACCTATTTGAAGAAATAATGACCAAAAATAAATAAAGACATGGAGCTAAATAATAAATTATTAACTAATAAATAGGTCAACCACAAGACCAAGGAAAAAATCAGAAGATAGCCTGAAACAAATGAAAATGAGAACACAAGAACCCAAAATCTATGAGACACAGGGAAAGCAATCCTAAGAGAAAAATTCATAGCATTACAGGCCATCTCAAGAAATAAGAGGAAGCTCAAATAAACACTATAACTTCACTCTTAAGGAATTTGAAAAAAACAAACAAAGCCCAAAGTGAGTAGAAGGAAGAAATAATAAAGGTCGAAACAAAAATAAAATAGGGTCTAAAGAAATTATACAAAAGATCAATGAATCCAAGAGCTGCTTCTTTGAAAACAAACAAAATTTATAAAACTCTAACCAGACTCATCAAGAAAAAAAGAGAAAGGATACAAATAAATAAAATCAGAACTGCAAGAGGAGAAATAACAACTGACACCAAAGAAATACAAAGAATTGTAAGAAAATATTCTGAACTATATGACAACAAACTGGACAACCAGGATGAAATGGATACATTTCTAGAAACATACAATCTTCCAACCTAATCAAGAAGACTCAGAGAATCTGAATATAGGCCAGCCAATATCCCTGATGAACACAGATGCCAACATCCTTAACAAAATATTCAGAAACCAAATTCAGGATTGCATCAAAAAGATCATACACCATGAACAAGCGGGATTTATTCCAGGAATTTAACATTTGCAAATCAGTAAATATGATCCACCACATAAACAAAATGAAGAATAAAAACTACATGATCATATCAATAGATATAGAAAAAGCATTTGATAAAATCCAGCACCCATTTATGATTAAAAACTCTCAGCAATGTGGGAAAATAAACACAAAAAGGCCATATATGACAAACACACTGCCAGCATCACAGTCAATGTGCAAAATTACCAGTTTTCCCCTTAAGATCGGGAACAAGACAGGGATGTCCACTTTCAACATAGTGCTGGAAGTCCTAATCACAGCAATCAGACAAGAAGAAATAAAAGGCATCCAAAATGGAAAGGAAGAAGTAAAACTTTCTTTATTTTCAGATGACATATACTGTACATAGAAAACCCCAAAGAGTCCACCAAGAAACTACTAGAATAAATGAATTCAGCAAAGTAGCAGGATACAAAATTAATATCCAGAAATCAGTTGCATTTTTATATGCCAATAACAAACTAACAGAAAAGGAAATTAAGAAAGCAATCCCACTCACAATTGCCTGGGTTGAGGGCCAGGTCCCAGGTTGGGGGCATGCAAGAGGAAGCCACACATTGATGTTTCTCTTCCTCTCTTTCTCCCTCCTTTCCTTTGTCTCTAAAAATAAATAAATAAAATCTAGGAAAAAAAGAAGAAAATTTTACCCTTTACTACGGCATGGATGGACCTGGAGAACATTACGCTAAGTGAAATAAGCCAGTCAGAGAAAAACAAATACCATATGACTTCACTAATATGTGGAATCTAATGAACAAATTGAACTAATAAGCAAATTAGTGACAGATTCATAGATAGACAGCAGGATGACAGCTATGGGGGGTTGGAAGGTGGAGGGATTAAACAAAAAGGATAAAGGACTCACGGAAATGGACAACAGTGTGATTGTGGGGAGCAGGTGTAAGGGGAATAAATGGTAATGGAAAAAATACTATTTAAAAATCAGTTAAAAATAAATAAACACATAAAACATGGCTAGGAATCTTCAATCGGTAGTTTTTAAACTACACTTTTTGGGGGTGGACTGGGTAGGGAAAAGCAATGGGAGAATAAATGGGACAACTATAATAGAAAAAGAATTTTTTTTTTAAATGACAGTTTTACCCACTTTTTGGAAGTTGAGTCAGCCCTACATTTCTGGAATATCTATTATTTTCTATAATGCACAAGGGTTCCACAACCCAACAGGAAACATACTTCATTTGAACATTGTAATAGCCAAGCAAAATAATTACTGTGCTACTTCCGTACTTAATTCCAAAGTACCTGTAGGTGCATGAGTGTTTTACCTTTCAAGATGATTTATTTAATATAATTTATTTTGCACAATTAACTAAATTAAATAGTGCTATTGATTACAATATAAAATTTTCTAAATGTTAGCAAATAAGAAAACAAAATAATTTTATAAGATTTGTATAATAAACATACATTATAATTTGTATATAAATCATTAGCTGCTCCTGGCTCTAATGCTTCTCTTTACTGAGCCCGCTCTAAACCAAGAATCTCTTGGAGTTGTCACCTCTAATGTAGATCAGAACCTTTGAGCTGAGCTGACACCCCAAATAAACTCTTCGGGACCAGCTGTCTCCCCACAGTAACTCTGCTCTGCAACATGTGGTCACATTTCCACAATTATTATTTCATCTTCTCACCAACCCCTGGGGCCTGGCCCTGGCTTAGTCTACATCATCCCCAACAGAAATACCCACCTGTTTTCAGAGGATTCCTCCTACCAGCTCCATGCTTGACCCTTTTCCCTGTTTAGAGGGTAGGGGCCTGGGCTGGAGAGGGATGAGGGCCTAGTGTTGTCAGAGCTGAGGGGAGGAAAAGTATGAGAGTGACGTGATGAGCAGAAAGGAGAGAAAGATTGGAGGAAAGGAGTCAAAGGGTGAAGAAAACCGCTGATCAATGATTTCAAAAATGGCAGTACACTGTGCACAGGTCTTTATTTGAGCATGTAAAAAGAACAAGCTAAAGTAGATAGGGGTTTTTATTTAGGTACTTAAAATAGAAAGTTATTAGGAACTTTGAAAAATAAAGCAACCTGAAGATAGTCTCATGCCGGCCCTCCTTCTCCATTCTGCTACCTTATTTCAGGCCTTTATTTCTCACCTGGACAAATGCAGTGGCCTCTGAACCCACTGGATTCTGCCACACTGCCCCAGGAAGACCTCCTCTGTTGCCCATCAGCGTGAGTCCCAAGTTCTGACACACTGTGCTCAGGGATGTCTTCTGCCACATTTCCTCACGGGCCCAACACTCCCACCATAACACATTGCATATCCTTGACCACAGGATGTTTCTCTGTCTTTGTACTTATTTCTTCAATTATCTGTACTCGCTTTTCCTCCAGAATAACTGTTATTGATCTTCCAAGAAAATGATCATTTTAACTTGCTAGTTACGTAGTTCCTAAAATGCTCTTCCAGGCTACATTAAGTGTTCATATTCCATACTCTAAAAATACTCCATAAAGACTCTTTAATGGGACTTTTCATGCCACATTATAGTTACTTACGTATACAAGTTTCCCTACTGGAATCTGAACGTTTTGAGGAAAGGGCCATTCTTCCTTTGTATTGCTAACTGCGGCCAGCTCCCATGTGGTCAGCAATGAGGCGTACTTAATGAATGAGTAAATGAATAAATGGAGGGGTAAACCCATTCAAAATAGCATGGTCCTTTCTTATAACTATATCCATCTTAAACTCCAATTATGTCTTAATCGTATTTATTTATTTGATCCTTTCAGTGTTTGGCTGTAGTCAGACCATCTGTAATTTCTACACCTACAATGTGCAGCCTCTTTAATTTCATAATCTGAAATCCATTTAAATGGATCTTTTCTCCTAGTTTTCCTCAAGTCAAATAAACGGTAAATTAAGCCAAAAGATGGCTCAGCTTGCTTTCCCATCCATCAATGCCTCCCCTCCCCCTGGGGCTATTTCTGCTTCATAGCCATTCCCCTACACACATGGCTGACTCCTCCCTGAGGGTCCCTTCCTGATCAGCCACGTGCAGTCATTACATTTGCGACTGTCACTGCTGACTCGCCCACTTTCTGTCCTATTTGCTCTCCCTCTTCCTCATGTTCCTTTGTCTGCCCCACAAGATCCTTCTCTCAGCATCACAGGGCAACATGAGGGGGAGCGGAAATCAGAAGAGCTAGAGCAGCTTCAACAGTAAGCAGCTGAGTAATGTCATGACAAATAGCACCCATAGGCTGTTGAAGCAACAAAAGATACTGTATTACTGTATTAGATGTTTCGCTTCTGTTCTGATTTGTCAAACACCTTGCAAGGTACGTTGTTCCAAATATAACTATTTTAAAAATAAGGAAACTGAAACTGAAGTGTGTTTCCCATGGTCACATGACATGTAAGCTGTGAACTGCAGTGAGGAAGGATGGAGGAAGCAAGTCAGAATAGGGTTCAAATCCTGACCATCACTCAGTAGCTGGCCCACCACTAGCCAATCAGTCACTGTAACAGTTTTATATTTATTAAAATACAATAATAACACCAATCTTGCAGCCCTTTGTGTGATTGGTAAGTGAGAGCACTTGTAGAGCAAAGAGCACAGTGACTGGCACACACGAGGTGCTCAATAAATGGTCACCTAATGGGGCGCAGTGACACCAAGCCTCTAACCTGGTTGTAAAGCCTCTGTTCCTAGAACCCTGGTGCCCTGCCTCTTAAACAATTAATTTCTCCATGAAGTAAGGAGTTACATAAGATGGTTCTAAGATTGCAAAGACCTGGCTTCTCCTTCTAGCTTAGCCACTTCTAAGATAGGCTTGTCACATAACCTCTGAACCTCAGTTTTGTCACCTATAAAGTGGGGGTGGGGGGATCTTCCTTTCCTAACTCCTTGGTGAGTTTTTAAGGGTCTGATTATACATAGTGGAATATTTTGAGAAATGTCATATGTAAAGGAATCCCTCTATAGAATTTAACTGATTAGGACTCCCTCACCACTACTTCATAAATGTTTATAGAGTTTAATAGGGTAACTAAGAAAATATAAGCTATCAAGAAAAAATTATAGACTTCTGACATTTGAAGCACTAGATAGAAATCAACAGGTAAGTATGTAAAGACAGTCCACTGATTGGTGAGGCACTCAAATAATACCATGTGATTATATTTGGCTTCCAAGTCACAAATTCAGACCGAACAGAGCATCTGTTCCTACTGAAAACTAGTGAGTTATTTTTCTTGCCTAAAGAGTAGATTTCAACTTGGTAAGGAAAAAATTGTCCCCTACAAAAACGAAACAAAATTAACTGCAGCATATGGAAAATACGGTCCCACATAAATTGTGTGTGGCTAACCCTGACTGCGTGTGAATGTGCTTGGACAGAATTCTGTGCTCTTGAGCAGCCTCACACCCCAGAAATACTGTGGCATAGCTGAATGGTTAAACAGTTTCTCGGGTGTGATTGGTGTTATGATCATGGGATCCACTGTGAAGATTTGCTCTGGGAATGAATGGGTGAGAGCTCGGGCATACATAAGGCCCTACATGGCCTGTTTTATTTTATGCCCTGTCTTGTGCTTGCTGGGCCTAGCTATAAATACAGCTGACACAGGTTACATTTCTACATTACTCTCAAAACTTCCTATATTCAGAAAAATTATAGCTGTTTTATCAAGAAGTCCTGAACTATTGATTCTGGCCAACACTAAGAATAGGCTCAGGGTCCTACGGTGTCCTAGCTGCTTAGGAATTATCACTGTGCTCCAATGATCAGGTATGGCTTATAATCCCTACAGCAATAGGGGATGTGGTACAAAACACTAGATAAAAATTCACTGCAGAGTCAGATCAACACTTAAGCACCCCCCTCCAGCTCTGCCTTCCTGTGGTCTCCTTCTCTTCTAAACCCAACTCTTCCAACTGTCTTTTAGAGCCCATCCTCTTCCATCACATTGCCTACATCATTCATGTTTTTTCTCTCATAGATGAATCCTGCTGTGTTTCTCCCTCATCATCTCTAAGAAGATGCTCAGGTCTTGTTGATACCTTGAGTCACTCTCCTTCCTTCAAGGGCCATTGATCCTCAAGAGCAGCTGGCTCTATGCCACTTCTACCTTCTCTCTACACAGTCATTGAAGCTTCCTCTAATGTCATTTCTATTTTCAATATTATACTGAAAAATGCTCTTCCAGGATGCCAACAATAGCCTCCTAAATGTTACTTTCTGCTCTATTCTCATTCCTTAAGCTGTTGAAATTTGGCCCTGTTGCCTACATTTTACCCATATTATTGGACCATTTTTCCTCTGCTCTGGGACACTGATTTCTGTTGATTCTCTACTATTCCTAACTATTTATCTTTGATTCTTCTAATTCTCTGCCTCATGTTTAAGGTCAGGATTCACCGGGCTTTTATCCACAATCCTCTTCTCATTATTTACCCTTGACCATAATGATGAATATAGTCACAACTTGGTTACAACAATGAAGATAACTGTGCAATACCTGGCATTTACCAAGCATTCAATAAATAACAGTAGTTACAATGGATCTTTTCAATTTCATTTCCTGCCACACACAGTCATAAAATCTATGTTCCAATACACAGATTTTATACTTTCAAACAAATTGGTATTTCTCAGACATTATCGTCATCATGAAATGTCTTTCCAACTCACCCAAGGACTTATTACAACCTTCAAAAACTTATTTAAATATTACCCTCTCCTTTCTCAATACCCAATCAGAATTTTACTTTGGCCCCCAAAAGTGAATTGTTGCCCCCATTAAAACTAATTGTTTTATGTATTCAATAATAATGTAGCCTTTCCAAAGGCCAGGATCCCAAGTGACTCAGTCTCCATATGAAGAACATGCAAAGAGGAGTCCTGCAATCAAAATATTTAAAATACAATACCAATTTGTATTGTCACCTCTCCACTGTACTTGCTATCCAATGGTAAACCACAATAAAACTTCGAGAAGTTATTTTGCCACTTCTCTGTTCTTCTTCATTATCTTCAATGGCTCTAGAACAATTCACAAGGTATACCTTCCAACCTTCTCCTGCTCACCCAGTATCCATGGCATTTCTTGTTTCACCTCTAGACTGAGTTAGGCTCTTATTTGTCTGTTTTTGTTAAACCAGTCTTTATATACTTTTGATTCTGCATCTCCTAAAAATTAAAACTTCCCTGGAAAAGGTAAAACTCTTTTAAAGGTCATAGGGTGTAGATGATATAAATGTAAGACAAGGGAAAAACTGATAGCACTATGCATAAGAAATTACATCAGATTTTTAATTGTATATGTTTTCTTCCCCTTAGTTTTAAATGATACTTAGAGGGAGATTCTATATCATTTGCACCCTCACAGAACCAAAGCACCCAGAATCTGTACATTTAATTGTAGAACACATTGTATATATCATACAGTGATAGAAGCTTTGATATGGGGTGAAGGGAGAGAAGGAGGAGTGATAGAAGGAACAGGATCAAGAGGAGTATTGCTCTTGGAGAGCTTATGACACCCCGATCAATATGCCTTGCACATTAGAGATGCTCAAAAGTTATTGGCTGAATTGCCTGTACTCCCCCAGCTACTCATTTACATATAGAAACTGTTCTCTATTGGGCAGCAAACTGTCATAAAAATTTCATAAGTAACTTATCCTAGCTGTCCTCAGCCTAAGCGCTCTACTTGGTTGTGAGAGTAATTTATAATAACAGTTAAATGTTCAAAAAGGTTTTTTTTTTCATTTTTAAAATAAATAGTTATTCCTATAACAAGATTGCTTTTACGTATTTGCTTGTATATAAGTTCTTAGCTGAAAGAGAAGGAAATAGAATTAAAATTAGTGTGCTATAAATTGCTCATAAACCTGGGTACATCCATGAGAATGTGCCTTGCATGTGACCATCATTCTACTTCTGTTCACAGTAAAAATTTTGATAAGAAGAAATTATGGTACAAGTGTCCCATATTTACTCCTCCTCCTAACAAAACCAGCAAAAAAAGCAATCTCAAAATGCCTAAGAAATTCTCTGCCATTATCATCCTATTTGTTTTGCTCACCTTTTCCTATTCCTCTAATATTACTTCTATTTCTTTTACAAACTGTTTCTTTTCAAATCCCTCATTCCCATTTTGAACTCCTTTTTTTTTTTTTTTTTTTAATTTTCATTGTCCATCCCTTCATATTTTCCTTTTTACTGCTACATTTTTCTCTGCTGCTTGCTCCACCCTACGCTCGAGCTCCCACTTGGAAATGAAGGAAGCTAAAATCAGCAGCTGTGGCTGAGAAAGCTGGGCAGAGTGAAATGAAGCTGATTAGCTGTATAAATATGTCGTTCAAGAGGGCTTGCCAACTTTACTTACAACTGTTTTACAGACTTTATTGGGAGAGGCGACGTGGAAGAGATTTAATTAAAGGGGAGATTAAGCATACACTGCCTAAGTGGTCAAGGTCCATCTGGGTCTCATTCTCCTTGGAAAGACACTCCTGAATGTCAAGATTTAAAGCCCACAGTTCTCTTCATCCAATCTCAATGTCTCTTGCACAATAACTGGAATGCTCACCCTACTTTTTCAAAAGTTCTTCCTTCGCTATCCTTCCAAATCTCCTGAAACCATGTTTTCTTAAGAAAGTTTCAACTTTGAAGGAGCAGGGCTATTTTTTTCTCCTGTTCAACCTTCAATATATTATTTCCCATGTTAAATATGCTACACCTTGTCATTATAGATAATATAATTACGTAAACACTAAATATGCTTACAACAAACCTCAAGGGACTAGGCAAGGCAAGTTATTTGGCTGATGATAAATTTACATCTCCACTTTTTTTTTATTTGTAAGTTTTTAAAACCCCTCTTGCATCTTCACAACTTTTCTTCAACCTCATGGAAACTATTAGTGCCTTGAACACTGTATTTCCCAACCTCATCTCCTTCCCTCTCCAAGCATAGCCACTTGGGCTAGTTTTTTTGTTGTTGTTCATTTGTTTTGTTTTGTTTTTTCACACTGAGCAGCGTACTCTCATCCAAA
The DNA here is from genome assembly GCF_987537825.1 of Furipterus horrens. Lineage (NCBI taxonomy): Eukaryota > Metazoa > Chordata > Mammalia > Chiroptera > Furipteridae > Furipterus > Furipterus horrens. The sequence goes on along the minus strand of NW_028327182.1, from coordinate 20,437,776 downwards.
ACAACTCTGAACTCAACCCTGATCCTAATAAGTAACCCTTTATTCTGACTCTCCCACCCAGACCACCAAGTGCTACTGCTCTTTGCCGAAATCACCTGATAGTGAGTTCAGGGATGGTGGCCATCATCACAATTCATAGTGGCTTACAAATTCTTGACTCTCTGGCATCATATGTTAGTTTTATACATGTCAGAATGAATTTCTAATCCCCCAACCAGCTATTTGAGATCTCCACCTCTCTCTTCAAAAACTGATCAGTTTATTTACAGTAGATGGCCCTTTTCCATTCTTCATTTAAAGGTTTGCCAGGGGAAAAAAGTCCTTGGTTTTTTTTATCTTTTCTCATAGAAATTTATTCACATTCACTCCCATCCTTGTAACGCTCCTTCCAGTCCCAGAAAAAGAAGCGTATTTTCAGAACACTCAGGCCTTATTCCCTCAAATTTTCTTACCATTCATTTTTCCCTCAGCCTATATACACTTTAAATATTTTTAAAATAAATATTGGGCACATGAGTTGATACAATTATTAATCTGATATGTCCCCTCGCCTTCTCTTCTTTTTCTCCCTCCTTTCCCTGTCAACTTTCTTGAAAATCTAGCTTTCTGTTTTCTTGGAAACCAGGTCATACTGACTTACTCTCCTTCAGTTTTCAACCCCTTAACCATAAGGCTTCTTACTAAAAACATTTCACTATAGTGATCAATATTTAATTTCTTGTAGTAATACCCAGATATATTTGAAAACTCAAATAGTGTTATAAGACTTCCTACACACATGTCTTCTGTCCCCTTTTGACAAGACAACCATTCTCAAATTTTACTTTTGGAATTTAGTTCAAAACTTCTAGATAATATGTATATGCTGTTATCTCTTCATCAATTTCAGATAGTATTTGTTAAATTGCTATTATGAGAATTAATACTCTCATCTCTACAGCCCATCTTGTTATATAGTTACCACAAATTTTGGTTATTTTCATTTCGGTGTTTATGTCTTTATGATTGTTATTGCAATCTGTTACTTAATACTGAGCTAAGTAACAAACTAAAACTAGATCTCTTTGTAATAGAAGTTCCAGAAATAAAGCCTTACGTTTATGTTTAATTCATTTTCATGAAGATGCCAAGACACTTTAATGGTGAAAGAACAGCCTTTCCAACAAATTGTGCTCGGATAACTGGGTATCCACATGCAAAAGCACTAAGCTGGACCTTTGCCTCTGACCATCAACAAAAATATGACTCAGAATGGATCAAATACCTATACATAAAAGCTAAACTATAAAAATCTTAGAAGAAAACATGGGCACAAATATAGTCAATGGTTTCTTATCTATGACAACAAAAGCATAATCAACAAAAGGAAAAACAGATAGACTATTAAATTTTTTGTACTTCAAAGGACACTACCAAGAAAGTCAAAAGACCACTCACAGAATGGAAGGAAATATTTTCAAATTATATATCTGGTAAGGAACTGTATTCTTTAAAGAATTCTTACAACTTCACAGTAAAAACACAACTAACCCATTAAACAAAGGGTAAATGGTATGAGTAAACATTTCTTCAAAGAGGAAGGTTTATTGTGACCAATAAGATCATGAAAATATGTTCCACATCTTTAGTCATTAAGAAAATGCAAATCAAAGCTACAAAGAGATATCACTTAGCACTCACTAAGATGGCTATAATCAAGATAAACAGTAACAACTGTGAAGAGGTGGAGAATTTGGAATTTTCATCATAAATTGCTGGTGGAAATGTGAAGTGGTGCAGTCACTTTAAAAACAGCTTGGCAGGTACTCAAAAAATAAACATAGAGTTATCATATGACCCAGCATTTCTACTCTTAAGTAAATACTAAACAGAAGTTTAAAAAATATGTCCACATGGAAGATTGCACATAAATGCTCATGGCAGCATTTTTCACAATAGCCAGAAAGTAGAAACAACCCAAATGTCCATCAATTGACAATTGGCCAAACAAACAAAATGTAATGCATACATGTAAAAAATAGGCCATAAAAAGGAATGAAGTTCTGATACATGCATGCATGAATCTTGAAAACATGTTAAGTGAAAGAAGCCGGACAACAAGCCACCTAGTGTATGATTTAATTTTATGTAAAATGTCCAGAAGAAGCAAATCCACAGAGACAGAAAGTAGATTAACAGTAGTTGCCAGGAGTTAGAGGAAGTGGGGAATGTGTACAGGGTTTCTTTTAGGATTGATAAAAACTTTCTGAATTAGAAAATGATGATGACCACACAACTCTGTGAGTTTACTAAAAGCCCCTGAATTATAAACTTTAAAAAGGTCGATTTTATTGTATATAAGTTATATACCAATTTGTTATTTTCCTTTTTCCTCATCATGTAAACTTTCACAATTCTGTGACATAATTAATGGGAGTCTTTTTTTCATCCATTTTCATTAGAAGAACAATTTTTATCTACCACTCCTGCTTCTTCCCACGTGGAAAAAATTCCACTAGAGTAACTCTTAGATTCTCTTGTACATTTATTCATTCTACCTTAGAGGAGGTGAAATGATGGTCATAGTTCACACTCCATTTTTTTCCCCTGTAGACAGCATACTTATACTACTTCTCAGGCTCTCTTTCTTCCCTAGCCTTAGAACTTGGGTCTCTACATATTGCAATGATTTATAACATTGCCTCAGAGTGTTCCACTTACTTGACAGTGCCCCACTCTGGTGTCTGAAATACTCAGGCAAGGAGATCCTTTCCTACTATCTTCCCATAATTGTATTCAATCCCCATCAGAGGTGGCGGTTCAGAGTTATAGAAGCCTTCTGGTTTCTTTGTCAATAAGAGAGTTTAAGTTGTTTTGGATCTGTTGTTTTGGGTGACTTTTGAACATGATGTTAACTCCACTGAAATGGAAGTGTCCCAATAACTATTTAACTGACCTTCCTGATGCAGCATCCAGTCCTCTAGTGCCTCCTGCATATCACTGCTGGAATGGACTAGCAACACAATTGATCATTTCCTCCCTCTGCTCAGAATTCCTTAAGAGGCTACAAGGTGGGATTTCAGTTACTTCGTGTCCCATATGAAGCTCGTGAAGATGTGGTCTCTATCTCCCTAACTCCTCCTGTCTTTTAGTCCCTATCCCTTCTCACTGATACTCAAGCCACATTAATACACAGGAAGTCAGGCAACTGCAAATGTTTTCACCACTCCCACACCTATGCACACAGTTTCCTTCTTGTGCTCTTCTGGAAAGCAATTATTTTATACGTAAACATCCACCTCAGAGCACATGTCCTATCTGATGTGAAGGGAGATAAGCACTCTGTCTTCTCTGCTGTCTGTCCCTGCTACCTGAAGTTATCATGCTCCACAGTAATTATTTTTTTATATGAAATTCTCACTCCTTTAAAACTGTGTGTCATGTTTGTTACAGTCTTTAAATTCATTCATTCTTTCAAACATGTACTGAACAACAGCTATGATCCAGATGTGAAATACAAAGGCAAAGAAAAGTATCCCATGCTTCTAAGGACAACAAGACCAGTATTGTTATTCAGTTTCATATGGCTTTGTGCCATGTAGCTCTAAGTATACTCTCAGCACCTTAGAGGCAAGAATCATGTCATATACATTACTCCACAATTTTCACTGCTTACCAGTGAATCTTGAGTGTTGTTGCAATTTGATATTGCCATAGCCTGTACATCAGTCTTCAGTTTTTCTCTGGGCCCTACCCCCCAAAAACTGTTCTTCAAAAGAAACTCAGGAAATATTTCTAAAATACAAGGCTCTATGAATCATTACCTGCTTTAAAACATATAATAACTCCCCTTTCCCTTTAGGAAAATATCTGTCTTCCCCATTAGACCATAAGTTCATTAACAAAAGCTTAACCTTCTTGTAATCCCAGTGGTCAGCAAAGACCTGGCCCCCAAATGTTTGACAAAAGACATACTGGTTGAATTTGATTAAATATAGGTTGAAATTACTGGATGGACCTTGGGATTTGACTATGTTTTATTCAAAGACATTTTAATTTCCCTTGATTTGGAGCTATTAGGAGGTGACTTGTATTTCACCTAGCTTATTCATTCATATGTCACAATATCCAAGACACATCATTCTCACTTTTCTTAGTGGAAAGAAAGCATGAATTATTTACAGTATATAGAATCTAGCACAGTAACCTGTTTAAGTATACAGCAACTGTTCACAATGGTGTTACACTTGGGCAAATTGCCTAGCTTTTTAAAAATAGACAACAAAAAATAGATTTTCTAATGCCATATTTTTGGTTTAAGTGCCTTCTCAATTTTACAGTTCCAAGGACTCTGGTAAATATTTCACAAATAACTAAGTACATACATCTTTCTCTAAAGAGCTTAAAAGTAACTGTCATTCTTTTTTATCAAAGGAGGTTACTGAGACAGAGCAGGTGAATGGTGATATGATCAAGGTCACAAACATAATCATGAGTGCAGATGATAGTGACATAAACAGAATCAGATAACAATTCACAGAATATAGTGAGGAAGGCCAGGAATACTACGCAAGGAATAACAATGGGGATATTAGGCAGATAATTCTACAAACTAACATGCCTCATCCTAAATAATAAAATCCTGACCACACAAGGCAAAAACAAAGTCAGGAATAAGAGAGGCAGAATCTGAAACCACATGTAAAATAACTGTCCTCTCACTAAGATTTTAATAACAAGAATCCTACAGGGAGAAAACAAAGATCATGTTCCCAACGGAGGTTTTCTTAATGTTGAGACAATACTCATTAGGAATGGACATCTCTATTTTCTCAAGATAATTGATATTACATAGGTCTAAAATAGTCCTTTTTGCCCTATTTAGTACCCAGACTTTTCTTCATTTTGACTTCTGAATACTGACCTATTTTTCCTGCTGAACTTTTGGCCTGGTACTTGATCTCACAAACTATTAACTGTTTCAAATTTCAAAAATTTTTAAAATGTTTTTATTGAATTTATTTGAGTGACATTGGTTAATAACATTATGTAAGTTTGGGGTGTACAATTCTAATAGTATAATACATCATTTGTATGTTGTATTGTGTGTTCAACATCCAAAGTCAAGTCTCCTTTCATGATTTTTTAAAATGCTTTTTAAAAAGGCATGATCTCACACTATTTTTGCACTATTTTCTTACCTCACTTTCCCTATTTTACTACAGTCATGCTCTTAAGAAACACTTCTTTCTTGACCATGGATTTAGGTTTCCACAGTCTCTTTATCCTCTGCTCTTTAAGGACATAATCAGTGAAATCACCCTGGTGGTTGAAATCACGGCCTTGATAGCCTTAGCCTGGGGGAGGAGCTGGTTCTTCCAGTCAGCTCTGAAAGTTCAAGGAATTCTACATTGTGAAGGGGAGTGTGTTGAATTTATCAGAAAGGGCAAGCTGTACTAGAGATCACTAAATTTTTTAAAGTAGTGATTTCTGGCCTGGCAACTAAGAAAATTATCCTTCAAAATATTTCTTACAGAACAAATATAAAGAAGTAAGACCTATGGATAAGAGTCCATGTTGAAAAAGCAGTGGAACAGGGGTTTTCTGATTCAGCTTTACTAGTTTTTCTTTTAGAAGGATGTTGTGTGGGAAGAAGCTAGTAAATTTTCTATTTCCCTCCTGACTCACTGATAGCTTTTTCAATTATTGATACACAAGCCACGGGAATATATGTATCTGTGAGTGGTACTTGAGAGTCGAGTCATCAATAAGGAAGAATATCATCTATTTCATATTATGACTGTGAGATCCTAGTAACAACCCTCATGCTACTGAAAGCTATCGCATCATGTGTAAATCCAATGACTTGAGCTAAGTGAACCCTATTCTTAAAAACTTTTACTTTTATCTTCAGAATGAAATCCCTGCCCTGCCTATCTTCTTTCAAAATTATTTTTATTTTCATTAATCATTTGGCTCTATCTCTTTCATTATATCTACACATCTCAATGAGGAAGAACATTTAATTATAATTGCTGAGTCACCTGTGTGTTCTAACAAACAAAATTTCCAATGTATATCTCTAAGGTGGGGTCAGTAACCTTCTAAAACTTTTAGGCCAGTTAATCTTTAGACCCTCTTGTTCCAGCTTTGGAGCAAGGAGTGTTCAGGCTTTCAGGAGAACCCATGGTTCATGTGCAGGGTGGCAGATATGGAGGAAGCCAGCCCTTGCTCTGTAAGACAGACTATAGTTAATATAATTTGTTTTGAGAACGTTTACCAAAAATTCCTCCCCTACCCTGCCTGAAATCCCTTTCACTGAGTTAGCCAAAAAGTTCATTTATGAGGTTTGTCCAGAAAAAGTCCAGCTACTGTTAATATAACAGGAATAGTTTGTTTGACATCGATGTAACGTGGCATGCAAGGAGAGTGGACTGGAATGTGCATGCGTAAATGATGATGATGTCACTGTACTAGTCAGTGGGGGTAGTAGACACCATTGAGTGAGCATGTGTACTGTGTGGCCATCATATTCAAAATGACTGAGTAGAAAGAACAATGAATCCACATCCAATTTTGCATTAAGCTTGAACATTCGTCTGCAGAAACTATTCAGATGATTCAGAAGGTTTTCATGGATGATGCAATGAGAGCAGCACAAAAAAAAAATGTGGCACAGACACTTCAAAGATGATTGAGAATCTGTTGAAGGTGATCCATGTTCTGGAAGGCCTGCAATAAGCAGGCATCTGAGAACGTTGAACGTGTACAGGCTGCGGTCACCAAAGACCAGGGACAGACAGTGTGAGAGCTAGAAGCTTATCTGGGAATTTCAAAAACTACTGTGTTTGAGATTTTGATGCAGGATCTTGGCATGAAACATGTCACGGCAAAATTCTTTCTGTGGCTTCTCCTTCTAGAGCAGAAGGAACATCATACTGCAGTTGCTAATGACTTGATTCAAGGCACTACCAATGAACTAGATTTCCTCAAGAAGGTCATAACCAGAGATGAATGGTGGGTCTATGGCTACTTGTGTGATCCAGAAATGAAGGCCCAGTCATGCCAATGGAAGTTGCCTGGTTCTCCATGCCTCACGAAGGCACTGCAAAGTTGCAGAAAGATCAGGACCATGTTAACTGTGTTTTCTGATTGGTAGTGTGTTCTCCATCATGAGTACGCCCCTCCAGGCCAAACAATGTTCTTTGTCAGTTGGAGATGCAATATGATAAAAACGGCCTCAGATATGGGCAACTGGTGATTAGCAGCTTCATCACGACAACCCACACATGCATCACCTCTTATGTAGAATTTTTTGGCAAAACATCAAATCACCCAGGTGACTCAGGCCCCGTACACTTCTGGCTTTTCCTAAAACTAAAACAACCTCTGGAAGGGAAGAGATTTCAGACTGTCAGTGAGATTCAGGAAAATAGGACAGGGCAGCTGATGGTGATTGGGAGAACTGTGTGAAGTCCCCAGATGCCTAATTTGAAGGGGACAGAGGCATCATTGTCCTATGTACAATGTTTCTTGCATCTTGTATCTTCTTCAATCAATGTCTCTATTTTTCATAGTACATGGCTGGATACATCCTGAACTGACCTCATAGGTTTTTCCAGATGATGGCTCTGGTAGCTCTTAGTTGTCTTTAGCTTCATTTGAAACAATTTTGTTAGATTGCATTGTGACAGCTGTCATATTAGCATACATTTTTTAAAAAGCAAAATTGGTGAGTTTTTGTGCAGCCATTTTAATACTGAAGATGGAAGAAACTACACAACATTTTTGGCATATTATGCTTTATTACTTCAAGAAAGGTAATAACATGGCTAAAGTGCAAAAAATGATTTGTGCAGTGTATGGAGAAGGTACTGTGATTGATCAAATGTGTCAAAAGTGGTTTGTGAAGTGTCTTGGTACTATTGACATTTTGGCCAAATAATTCTTTGCTGTGGGGCTGTCTTATGCATTGGAAGATGTTTAGCTGCACCCTTGGCCTCTACACACTAGAAGCTAATAGCAGGAGATAGCCAACACACTTAAAATATCCAGGTCAATAAAACTATTGGTGAAAATGAAAAATGTATCTTTTATTTTATGGAAAAAAGTAAACAGACTTTTTGACCAACTCAATATATTTTCACACAGCTTGACAGTCTGCCAAGTAGATTTGTTTGGGCTAGTAACATTTGCTTTTAAAATGCCATGACTCCCGGGAGGCTCACCTGATTGCTTTATTTCTAAACTCAAACTCAGATCAACCTTCACACACAACACATGAATATGGATGTGGGAGGAATAGAATGGATTTTTCAGCAAAGACCTCATCACAGAATGCTAACAAAATAAGGACTTTAGACAGCCACTTGTCAGCAACAAGGCAATGGGAACAGAAGTTGGAAGGCAACAAGAAAGACTATGCAAGAATGACCTCAGAATCACAAAACAACAAAATAAAGGGTTACAGTATTCCCTCACTTATCGTGGGTATTACGTTCTAGACCCCCCGTGATAGGTGAAAATCCACAAAGTAGGAACCTTACATTTATTTTAGTATTTATATATATTTTAGGCCCTGACTGGTTTGGCTCAGTGGATTGAGCATCTGCCTGCGAGCTAAGTGTCGCTGGTTCGATCTTCCAGTCAGGGCACATCAGAGAAGGAAAACTCTGACTCCAAAAAACCTCCGCTGCCTTGCGGCATACCTCTTCAGGGGAAAGGCTAAGGGAGTAAACCCCGACAGAAAATCCGGAGCCGGAGTCCCTAAGGCGGTTTGACGTTGTAGTCAACACCGGCAACTCCTGCGGCGCACCTGAAGCCAAGCTGTATTGACTCCGTCTTTCCCTTGGACCCTTCAGCTGCGAAGAGAGGGGGGGTCTGCTGCATGGGCAACAGCAGACCCTCCATATCACCCTGCCCAGGCTCTGTAGCTTCAGCTTCACTGGAGAGGACTCTCCAGCGTCATCGCAAGATGTCGATTTAACACGGGAGGAGACAGATACCGTGTCACTCCCGAGTTGGACTGCACAGCCATTCTCGGCGGTGCAGATAGACTCTTAAGAAGCTACACCATCGTCTCTCGAGACGGACGGCTGCCGACGACGATATATATTTTAAGACTTTATAAACCCTTCCCACAAACTTATAAACCATTCCTAGTCCCTTATTAACCTTTCCCACTCCCTTATTAACCTTTTCCACACTTTTATAAACACTATGTTCTTAAACATATTCTACATCCTTAAACCTACATAACGTTAACAACGTACATATACAGTACTGCAAAATCTCATGATATAGTGAAAAATCCACGATAAATAATTAAATATAATATTTTTTAAAATCCCGCAATACAGTGAGACCACAATAAATGAACCGTGATATAGAGAGGGACTACTGTATTTTATTATGTACTTTTCTTTCACAAATTTTAAAAAAATGGAGCTCAAGAATGCTATTACTTTCTCAAAATCTATTGATAAGTGGTCTGGCTGAGAGGAATCAGGTGTGTCTGGCTCCCTTAACTACAGTTAGCACTGCCTGGGACCCATCTAGTAGGAAGAGCAAGCATGACTCTTGATCCATGATAGGAGCAGGGACCACAGAGGTTGTGCTCTCCCTTTCACTTTCTCCTGTTGCCATGGGCAATCAAACTCTCATTTCAACGACATTCTCTTCAACTGGTTTCTAGGACTCCATAGAACAGCGAACTTGGAAAAATGCCACATTTCCTTTTTATTGTCTTAATGTGATTGAGTATAATCAATCCAGCATAAGTAAAGTAACAAAGGTTTGAAGATTCTGGGTTCCACCGTTTTTGGGTCCCTCACTCATCTGCCGCTGCACAAAGATGAAGAGCATGGACCATAGAAGCAGAGTGTTGAGTTCAAATAACTATGCCATCTTTTACCAGCTATGGGACATGGGGTAAGCTCTTCAGCCTCTCCAGGCCTTAGTTTCCTCATCTGAAAAATGGAGATGTTAAAAATTTCTATCTCTTGGGATAGAGATAATGATTCAATGGGATAATGTATGTAAGGCACATCCAGCCTAGAGCGAGCCCTTGTTAAAGGTCAGCTAAAAGTTTCTTTACTGAAAAACTGTTTTTAGTTCTTGGGGTATTTTTAGGTTCTAAATATTTAGAATTGTGTATCTTCATATATGAATATATCATAGAATGTATTCTTGTCAATTTTACAAAATTAGTTCAGTGGTTCATTTAATGTAATAAAAAAAAGAATTTTAGAGAAAAAAGGAAATTATTTCTTTAGTATAAGCTGTATTATGTTTTGTATCTATTTTCTAAAATTTAGAAATATTGCTAGTATCATAGGGGCCTATTGTCTAAGAGACTAAGTATTGCAGTTTGTCCTAGATTGTCCAAGTTCAGTAAATCTAGACATTAAAAGAGTGCTATATAAATTAATTTTCATTGATCTACATATTTCTTTCTGCAACATATATCTTCTTAAAATCAGTTCCATTATTTAACACCATTTCATTAAGCCTTAGTGTGTAGCTTCATACTTTTTTCTTCCAAGTGCAAAATATAAGCTAAGAAGCAGCACGCTTAAAGCGGTGTATTTTTTGATCTGGCAGTCCTTGATTTTGCAGGCAAGAATGCGTTCAACAAGCCAGGGATGTTCAATTCCCCAAGCAGGTGAAAAAAAGTGACCGTAAGGACTGAGATGACAGTTTTCATAATATTTTCAATGCATATCCTGTGCATCTCTTCTCTATCTGAGAATAAGTTCTTACATATTTTTTCTAGAGAAAATTAAGTTTCTATGTTTAGTTTCCCTGTTATCAGAAAATATGTAAGAGAGAATATGAAAATGAAAAGCCAAGGTTATACTTCTCTAAATGGAAAGCACTAAGCTTTCCAGGCTAGTTGTAGCCCTAAACAACTTCCTTACATCCTTACAAGTAACTCTTTAAACAGTGATGAAATCATTGCCCATAATGGGCACTGAGTAGAACCTGTGTTTATATTTAAAAGGGAGTAGGTTCATTCATGTATAGCTGATAGATAATTTTTTTTCAGTACTCCAAAGTCTTTCAAATAAAGGCAGTGGAAAATTTAAAGACCATTTAGTTTGCACTGTAAATTGTGCTTTGAATTTGACTGAATTCCAGTTAAAATTTGGGTCAGCTTAAAGATATGATACCCATTACAATGTCTCACTTTTAAACATTTTAGCCACATTATTACATACACAAGAAAATAGGGCTATAGATTGATGTTTGATTATAATATAAGGCTTTTAACAGCTAGTTCACAGTTATTTTGACTACTCACACATGTTTATTTATAATAGTAGTTCCTTTGGGATTCTTTAGAATTATTAGTAGTAAGTAGCAATGAGTAAAAATGTACCTACTAAACTATTCTAGTAAAATGCTTCAAAAGGACAAAATTTAACTAGAAAACAGGTGGTATTCTTAATGATTGCTATGCACTGAATGTTTGTGTTCCCCAAAATCCTATATTGAAGCCTAAATTCCCAACGTGATGGTATTTGGACGTGGGCCCTGGGGGTGGTAATTAGGTTGTGAGGGTAGAATCTTTATGAATGGAATTAGTGCCCTTATAAGTGTTCAGAGATACCAGAGCTCTCTGTTCTCCACCAAACAGCAAGAAGATTGAAAACACAGCAAGAATTTGGCCATCTGCAAAGCAAGATACAGGCCTTCAATAGAACACTGGATCTGCTGGATTCTTGATCTGGGACTTACAAGCTTCCAATACCGTGAGAAATAAATGTTTGTAGTTTAAGCCACCCAGTCTATTGTAGCCCAAAATGACTAAGACAGTGATATTCTTTCAAAAGCATTCATTGTTCTCTTTCTTCAATTTTCTCTTCTCATTCCTTCCTCTCTATTCCCTGCCACTGCCTTTCTGAGCAATTCAGTCCTGAAGGCCTTAGGTGGGGCAGGGCAAGATAGGCATCCCTGTAGAAGGAAAGAGTGGACTACATGGAGTGATGAGGCCCAAGCATTGTAATGCAGACTTTTGTTGAGGGGTAGAAATGGAGAGCCAGACAGGGTGAGAAAGGCATTCATGCTTGATAGTAGCCTAGTAAAAACTGTCAGAGCACAAACAAGCCAAGGAGAGAGAGACCCTGAGCAGGGAAGACCAGTGTGGTTAGATAGACACTGAGCAGGGTGAGGAGGGTGTCTGCGGAGGGGGTATGGAGATACCTGATACAGAATGATAGAGCCTAGGTCATGTAATGAAGGCAGCTATAAGGGCTGGGGATGACCAGATGTCTGGAACCAGAGCCTAAAAGTGCTGGGGAGGTCACCCACATGGGGAACAGCCTGACACAAGGAGTTGGAGCTCAGGTGGAATGAGAAGGCTGTTTGGGCAGGGAATGGTGACATGGTCATTAGACATTTGTTATGTACAGGGAATATGATGAAATAAATACATCAGAGATAACGAGGGTCAAGTTTTTCAGTATAAGAAAAGAGAGTTACAAATACAGAATGTGAGAAAACCAGAAACAAATTGTAGGGTTGAATTAAAATCAGTAGTGTCATTGTAAGCTCATGATCTTCAACAGCTAGCTAACTAGCTACATAGAAATATAGAGATACAGTTAAAAATAAAAGTGTGCTTGTGTGTGTGTCCACTGAGGCCCTGAGACCAGTGATACCCCAATAGCAATAAGCACAGCTAATGCCCAAATCTTGGCTTTTTTTTTTTAACAAGGTTATTTTATTTTTTATTTTAATTTTACTTTATTTATCTGTTTTTAGAGAGAAGGGAAAGGAGAAAGAGAGGAAGAGAAACATCAATGTGTGGTTGCCTCTCAAACGCCCCCAAGTGGGGATCTAGCGTGCAACCTAGTCATGCGCCCTGACTGGGAATCGAACCAGCGACACTTGGTTCACAGGCTGACGCTCAATCCACTGAGCCACAGCAGCCAGGGCCAAATCTTGGCTTCTAAATACTATTCTTCAGAGGAAGAACCAGAGATCTGTGGAAAAATAGTTGATAATGGAGCTGGGGCAAGAAAGGTAAAGATGAATGTGGAACATTGTATCCAGAAGTCAAGGAAGTGCTCATAGAATGATGGGGACATCAAAATGACACAAAAGCCACTGGAAAATCTGAGCATATTCTAGCATCAAAATAAATAATGCTAGTAATGGAATAAAATCCATTACATAAAAGAGAAAACCATGAGTTCATATAGCTATATATAAATGGAATATTTTTTGAAAGTGTAATGATATAAGTGAGATATTTACAGTTTTCAAAATACTTTTTGACATATTTATTACAGAAGTCAGGGAAAGTAACTTCAGTGTGGGGAGGCTTGAAAGATACCACCTTAATAAAGTGATAAAAATGAACAAAACTATCCACCACCTCATAGCATCAGCTCTGTGATATCCTCACCAAAGATGCATCACACAAATTTGATTATAATGAAACATTTAAGAATTCCAAAGTGAGTGGCACTCTACAGAATTACTGGTCTATAATCTTCAAAATAGCTTTGTGAATGTCAAGGTAGCAAAACTAAAAAAAAAAAAAAATCAAAATATAAAAAGGGAAAAACTCTTCCAGACTAAAGGAGATCAAAGAGACATGACAACTAAAAGTAATATATGATTCTTAACTGAACTCTTTTTCTATAAGAACATTATTAGCAATTTTGGCAAAATATGAATAGGGTCTGAGCATTAGATAGTAATACTAATCTTCTTGATTTTTATCATTATATTGTAGTTATGTAGAATAATGTCTTGTTTATAGGAAATACATACTAAAGTATAAAGTATGTTAGGAATGACCTTAAATTCCACTTTCCACTACATGCCTCCTTTTTATTAAATTTTCTTTATGTCTACGTAAGTCCTGTTGTAGATTCATTCTGGAAAAAAATATTTTTAAGCAAAATATTTTTCAGCATTTCTTTCTCATCAAGTTAACAGTATTTTTCCTTCATGGTCTCTTAAGAAAAATTAATTATTTATGGAGAAAATTAAAATAATATAAACGTAAGTTAATTTTTTTAGGCAAAGTTCTTTTTAGCTTGTTTCCTATGCCCATGAATTGCTTTATATAAAATTTTTGTCATATTGACCACACAGAACAGCTCTATTAGTGGAGTTCTAACAAGCTAAGTACACCACTTTCTGTATCACTCTGCTATACATTCAGCTAATGTGACTTGGAAGATTTAGATGAAAGAATCTGAGCTTCTGAGTTAGGCACAATGAGATTTTAATTCTATAATGGCTCTGCTGTCTATCATTGGGCAAAATACCTAATAACAGTTTACCTCCATTTCTTCCTTTGGAAGAATGACCAAAATGACATCTAGTTCAAAGAGTTGTAATGAGAATTAAATGAAATAATGTACCTGTTAAAAAAAAGTACATAAAAAGTTCTCATTTAAAATAATTGCTATTACTATTACTGGTCTCTCCAGGTACACAGAAAGTTCTCAAAGAAATAATTATAGCACCATTATTTTTCCCTGCCTATTTTTTCTAATATACCTTCCTGTTCTGAATAATATTTAACTCTCTCCAACTATATAAATATATATATATATATATGAATAGTTGATTAAGCAAAAGTCTTATTTCTTTGCTGTCTTTAATTCTTTATGCCCATAATATTGCTTTTTATAATGACATGTCCATGAGAGATGGCCTCTTGCTCTGCTAGAGGAAACAAGCTGGGGGAAATGAGGGCTTTGTGAGGGGTAGCTGGGAGAAGAGTCATGGCCAAGCCTCAGCTTCTGGACTTATTCTCACACCTGTTAAAATTTAATTCTGTGCCAACATTATGTTACTGGACGAGATGCTCTTCATTAGTGGACATATTCATATACTGTCATAGAAAGTCAATGCCTTTTATAAGGTCTTGAGAAAGAATGAGGAGCAAGTATGGATGTGGATACATCAAAAAAGTTCTACAAAGATGAAATTTAGATTCCTTTTAACTTCTTTGGCCAGTATTTCTTGTCATGGCAAGCATACTGTGCACTAGTCTTGCAACAGTTATTCCAGTTGGTCTTGTAATTGTTCACAGAAGATAATGTGATGAGTAGGGAATCAGCTGCCTAGCTAAGTTTGAAACCCAGAATTTCATTTTATAGCAATTTTAAATCACAGGATACTGAAAGGTCAGGTAGACCATAAAGGCATAATATAATTTAATTCATATGGTATCAACACACCCATAAAATATAGAAGAGTACCAAGTTCCTAGATCACATTTAACTATTACTCCAAGCATTCAGCATTACAACGTGAAGAGCAACTACCATCTTGGCTCCTAAGAAAACAGTCTAAAGAATGTAAATAGTCATAGCTATTTTTGATGGACTGGACATAAAATTGATATTTTGAATGCATAGACCTGGTACAGTTTCCTTTGTTATTGAGGCCCAAATTGAGCCTGCAGACATCTTGCCTAGAAACTTTAAAATTTAATTGGCTGGGTAACCAGCAAACTCCATTTTTTTTTTTTGAAAACCATAAGTCAGGCTTTCAGCCAATATCCATCTACAACAGTGAATAGTTAGCACACCAATCTCTAAGCCTGAATACAAGCCATAGACTGAAATGCTAGGCAGTAACCTGAGGCTAGCAGTAATGTGGGCAGCAGCCCCAGGCCTGGGTAGACTTCCAGCCTTAACAGTCTCAGGCTGTTGCAAACTCAGCAGCAAGCAATCTGTCATTGGGGCACTCTAGGTCAGTGTCTGCTGGAAGGGTGATGATTAATGTAAATATATCAGTCAAAGGAGACCAGTACTTTATTCTGACAATGCTTCTGAAATACGTAGTAAATGACTCAATAGAAATATGGAAAGAAAACATGGAGTCTGAAACAACTTGGAATTTCTTCCTGGAAGAGGGGCCAAATGGTGTTGCTCATCACATTTCAAGCCAGAAACACTTTTAACTGCATAAAGGCTGTCACCATCTGACTACCCTGGGCCACATCTCAGTCAAACCACCAGACAAGACAACAATAATCTTTTTGACAAAAACCTAAGTAGCTAAGGACAAGTGTTCTCCTTAGCAACATACAAGTCAAAAGCCTAGGGCTTGAAAAATAAATAAAGCAAGTGTCTTCTGTGTTATCTATAAAAGGTGCTATCAATAAGGAACTTCAGCATCATCCCATTATGGCAAGAGGAAACAGAAACAACACTGACTTCTCTGGAATAATAAACCTGATTTTGCAAATAACTCAACACAGGTCCAGTATAATGATGATAGACAGTTTAAATTCAAGGTGTATTTTATTATATTCTGTTATTCTTTTTTGATATTTTATTTTTAATTATTATTCAATGTAATTAATACATATAGCATTTACATTGCCAGGCATAGTTCTATGCATTTTACAAATATTAGCTCATTTCTTCCTGTTAATAGCCTTATGAAATGGAGAGCATTATTAACCTCAATTTACAGATGAGGATATTGGCAGTGGTGTGCCTTAAGTTTCTAAAAGAGTTTCTAAAATTAGTGAAATAAAGATGCATAAGGAAGCTATAGATTTCTCCAAAAGTGACATTTTAAAATACAAATAAGTAAACAGTTTTCTTATAAGTATAAAACAAGCCCAAGAGTCTATAGACAAGAGTATAAAATACCCTCTCAAAAGCCAAGTCCTACTTCCAGCCAAGATGGAGGTGTAGACAGACACACTGTGTCTCCCTCCACAACTAAGAAGGAATACAACTACCTCAAAACTAGAAACAACCAGAAGTTCCAGAAAATCAAACTGCATGGAAGTCCAACAAACAAAGATATAAAGGAGAAATACTCATCCAGACAGGTAGGTGGGGCGGAGAAGACACGGTGTGGCGGTGGCAGTGGCAGCAGCAGGCAGCAGCAGGCCAGTGGAAAGCACAGTCACACATTTTAAAAAGTCAGGAGGGACATCTGGGTAGTGTTCCCAGCTCCTCACTGGACCTTGCAGCACACTGTCCCAGCACCACGGAAAATGAAGTCTCATTGCTTCTGACTATGCAAACCAGTGGGAGCTGGGGTGGAGGAAGAAACTGCCAGTCTCTCAAGAGAGTCTGCTTGTTTAGAGGGTCCCCACAGTCCCAGAACATCCGCAGACCCTCCATTCTGGGAACGACAACTAGGGCAACAGCTAGAGAGGCACCAGTCCCATACGAAGTGGGAGAAGTGCCTGGAAAAGGGGTGAGTGCTGGGCAAGCAGCATTGTTCCCTCTCAGACCCCTCCCCCACATACAGCACCACAACGTGGTGAAAAGGCCGCCCTGTACTTACGAATCCCTAAGGCTCTGCCCCTTTCAACATAACAGGAGAGACAGCTCTGCCTAAGACGCAGAAGCAAACAAACACAGGAGGCTGTCAGGATGGGGAGACAGAGAAGTATGACCCAAAAGAGGGAACAGATCAAGGTTCCAGTGGGAGAACTAAGTGGCAAGGAGATAGCCAACCTAATACATGAAGAGTTCCAAACACTGGTAATAAATATGCTCACAGGCTTGACAGATATGCTTGAGTATGGCAAACACATAAAAGAAGAAGTGAAGGCTATGCTAAGTGAAACAAAGAAAAATCCACACAAAACCAATAGTGAAGGGAAGAAAATCAGGGTTCAGATCAATAATTTGGAACATAAGGAAGAAAAAAACAGTCAACTAGTACAGAATGAGGAAATAAGAATTTTAAAAAATGAGGAGAGGCTTGGGAACCTCTGGGACAACTTCAAATGTGCCAATAGCTGAATCATGGGGGTGCCAGAAGGAGAATAGGAAGAGCAAGAAATTGAAAACTTATGTGAAAAAATTATGGAGGAAAACTTCCCAAATTTTGAGAAGGAAATAGACATACAAGTCCAGGAAGCACAGAGCATCCCAGGTGAGCTGGACCTAGAGATAAAAATGCCAAAGGTGAAAGATAAAGAGAGAATCCTAAAAGCAGCAAGAGAGAAGCGGAGAGTTGCCTACAAAGGGGTGCCTATAAGACTATCAGCTGATTTCTCAAAAGACACTTTGCAGGCAAGAAAGTACTGGCAGGCAGTATTCAATGTGATGAAAAGCAAGGACCTACAGCCAAGATGACTCTATCCAGCAAAGCTATCATTTAGAATGGATGGGCAGATAAAGTGTTTCCCAGACAAGTTAAAGCTAAAAGAGTTCATCATCACCAATCTATTATTATACAAAATGTCAAAGGGACTTACTTAAGAGAAAGAAGATCAAAACTATGAACACTAAAATGACAACAAACTCACAACTATCAACAACTGAATCTAAAAAATAAAAACAAAATCCAACTAAGCAAACCAGAATAGAAACAGAATCATAGGTATGGGGATCATTTGGAGGATTGTCAGCTGGGAGGGGGGAGGGGGAGAAATGGGGAAATAGTGCAGGGATTAAGAAGCATAATTGGTTGGTACAAAATAGACAGGGGGGAGGGGGAGAAATGGGGAAATAGTGCAGGGATTAAGAAGCATAATTGGTTGGTACAAAATAGACAGGGGGGAGTTAAGAATAATATAGGAAAGGGTGAAGCGAGAGAACATATATGCATGACCCATGCACATGAACTAAGGGGGGGGTGGGATTGTTAGAGGGAAAGGGGGTACTGGGAAGAGGGGAAAAAATTGGAAATACTGTAACAACATAATCAATAAAATATACTTAAAAAAATAAGCCAAGTCCTATTTCTTTTAATGGCACATATTGCAACTAACATATAAGTGAGGTAGCCTTTGTTTCTTCCTTCTATGTCTTGTTTCTGACTCCCTCAAAGAACTAATAATCAGAAGACTCTCCCTCTGACACATTGCAGAGGCTAATAAAGGGATGGGTAAAGAGGGGCACCCAATATGAAAGGATTTACTTCAAAGGCACAACACATTGAAGTGACTTGCCAGGAAGGTATGAGCTCTTGCTGAGGCGGACTAGCCTGGTCTTTTTCCTCTCCTTGCTCAAAATGCCACACAGGGACTACTCAGAGATGGAAACTATTTCATAGCTCAAGGACCCCTGTGCACCAGCTGGGGAGAGTGGCAGATACATACCAGGTGTCACATCTTTTGTTTTGATTAAGTAAACACTCTCAGAGATATCACTAAATAATATTATCACCTAATGCCCCCGTGCTTTTTGTTTTTCTCCTTGAAATATTAGACAGTCATTTTCAAATTAGGTAAATGTAATAAGGATTTGTGACAGTGTTGTTACAGAGTGGGGGTGTCCAAAAATCCCCAGAGCCTTCAGGTTGGGGGATAGGGAAAAGAAAAAAAACTTTTAAGATGCCTTCACATGCCTGTGGCTAGTGGCTAGTGTCTTTGTTACACAAATGGCTTTGATACTTCCAAGGCCCCAAGAAGATGGGAGGGATTTTGGACCAGGGAATGGTACAGAGAGCACACAGAGCCTGTACAAGGTTCTGTAAATGGTAGAACTGGTTACCACACCCACTGCGTCAGAGAACACAGTCAGGGGTTTAAAAATAGGCAGCAGACATTTTTAGCTAGGTTCTCCATGCGGTTTTGAGAAGGGAGAATACCATGTGGCTTTGAAAGGGAAAAGGGAGAACCATGCATGATCCAGTGCAACACGGCACATGTTTTCCTGGAATGTTATACAGAGGCTGATGACATCGTACCCCAGATCCTGAAGGAGACAGCTGACAGATAAGGGATGGGGAACTTCTGGGCATGTTTTTGGCTTCTAGCCTTTTGGGGAGCAAGGGAAGTGCTGGGTCCTGTGGGAGAACAGGGCTCGGAGCTGAAGTGCTCACTGCGCTCCCCAGGTTGGAATACTGTAAATAAAGACCTGTTTTCCTCAACACTAGTTGTTGGGTTTTACACCAAGCCGCCACGTGAAAGAACCCCCTTTTCACTCTGTAACAGTTTTGGCGAGTCCAGATGGGACTAATGGAACCTGTAGCCAGGTTCGCTCTGAAACAGTGTGGCCTAGTGTGTTGGGTGACACAGACTTAAGAATGAGTCATCTGTAATGTCATCAAAAGTACATTCCTGGGGCTGCAACATGTTACAGGAAAGGAAACAAGTGAACTTGAAGGAACCTAGTGTGCTACAAAGCCTTGGGCTGTGTTGACAACACAACAAATGTCCACATGAAAACTGAAGGACTTCGACCGTCACTCTGGTATTTCAAACATATAGGTTCTATGTTGTCACATAAATGAAGCATCTGTGGGCTTTTCTTTGTTACTTTTCAGCCATACCTTAGCTGTACTTTGGCTACAGCTTTAGGGTTCTTTATGAGTCTCTCTTCCTCTTTAATATCAAGGTCTATTGTACGTTTCCTTTTGCATTCTCTCTGCTTCCCAGTCCAAGCCCTGCCCTGAAGAGCAATCAGTGACTGTTGCCTGAAAGACTAGTGGATAAGAGGGAGAGAGTGTGTTCATGAAGCCCTCTGTGTGCTTCTTTTTCATGACTTGAAGCTCTCGTCTGGAAGCCTGATATCAGCAGAAGTGGACCCCCAAAGCCCATTTTAGGTCAAACTCAGGAAAATTCTGGCTAACCATTTGCTTTTCATCTTATCTTTCTAAGAATGTGAATTTTAATTATAAACACTTGATGGCAAGAAAAGTCTATTACTTGCACTCAGTCTACTAGCTATGTTATTCCACAGTACAAACAGAATAATAGAGTAGAACTTGGGGACAAAATAGCTTTCTATCGCTTTAAAATATATGATTTACCTAGTTTCATAGATGTTTCTTTTAACACTTTACATATGATATTTCATTTTTGTATGCCTTACATTATTTTTAATAAAAAGTATATGTCATTCTTTTTTTAAAAAATGTGATTGACTCATGCCCAGGACCACGTTTAAGGAACTTAGAAAAATTGAACATTTAACTTACAATGCTATCACTGTTGTTATACCTGCTGCCAAAACCCATATTTTTCTAAACCTTCTATAGCTTTATATTTGCAGGGCTATTTACAGTAGAGATTTACTTTTTAACATGTTCAGAAACTGTGATAAACCACTGCTATTGTGAGCTGAAAAGGCCAGAACCTAGCACAAGCTGTTTCTTCTCCTTTGTCTAAGACCAGAAGAAAAAAAACTAATCAAATAATATGGTAGATTTATTTGATGTAGAAAAAGCATTTGACAAAATACAACATCATTTGTGATAGAAACTCTCAGCAAGTTAAGAGCAGAGAGGTATTAACCTCAACTTGATAAAGAGCATCTTCAAAAACCCCCACAGTTAACAACACACTTAGTGATGAAAGACTGAATGCTGTTCTGTAACATCAGCAGCAAAGCAAAAATGTTTGATGTCTGTGCTCATTGCTCTTATACTAGTGGAAACTCTAGCCACTGCAATAAGGCAAAATAAACAAATAAAAGGCATACAGATTGGAAAGAAAGAAATGACGCTGCACCCATTTGCATAAGACATGATTACTTATAGAGTATCCCAAGAAATCTATAAAAATTTAATCCTAGAACACATGAGTTCAGCAAGGTCAAAATCATCACACAAAGTCAATCACATTTCCACTTAAAGAACATATAAACATACAGAAACTAAAATTAAAATCACAATCCCCTTTATAATTACACTAAAGAAAATAAAACACTTAGGTATATTCAAAATACAGTATGTACATGGTCTGTATGCTGAAAATTGCAAAATACTCATGAAATAAGTCAATGCCTGAAATAAATGGAGAGATATATTGTGTTTATGGACTGAAAAACTCAATATAGTAAAGATGTTAATTCTTCCCAAATTGATCTATAGATTTAATGCAATGCCTATCAAATCCCATTGAGGGTTTTTTTGTGTAGACATAGACAAGTTTATTTTTAAAACTACATGGAAAGACGCAGACCCTAGAATAGTTAATACAAATTCACAACAAAGAACAGAGTGGAAGGAGTCCCTCCAGCTGATGTTAATGTTTATTATATAACGATAGTAATCAAGACAGTATAGTATCAGTGGAGGAACAGACACATCGATCAATGAATAAGAACAGAGAGCCCAGTAATTATTCACACCAATATGCTCAGCTGATTTTTAACAAAGGCACAGAAGCAATTCAATTGAGGAAGAAAAGCCTTTACAACAAGTGGTGCTGAAAATAATGGTGCATCCATTCGCGAAATGTGAATCTCAACCAGAACTTCACATCTTACAAAAAACTCATAATGGATCCCAGACTTAACTGTAAAATGTAAAACTACCAAACATTTTGGGGGGGAGGAGGTGGGAATCTTCAAGATCTAAGGCTAGGCAAAGATTTCTTAGATAACGCCAAAAGCACAATCCATAGAAAGGGAAACGAATAAACTGGACTTCATCAAAATAAAAAATGCTAACTATACAATAAAACCTTGGTAAGTTCTACTACACAGAAATAAAGGATAATGATACTTTACAAAGCAATATAAAGTAAGAAAGACAAGTTGAATACTAGAAGATATTTATAATACATTAATATCCAAAATATATTAAGAACCCATTCAAATGAACTTCTTTTTTACAGTCAAGCATCCCAAAAGAAAATGGTGAAAACTATGAAGGGCTAACTTTATGAAAGAGAAAATATTTACAGTCTAAAAACAAAGAAAGAAGCTCACCTTCATTAATAATTAGGAAAAATAAACATGATACCACAATAGTTTTTAAATAGAATTAACCAAAGTAATAAGTCTGTTACCACCAAGTCCTAGGGGCACTATAAGACAAAATGTATTCTTATACACAGCTGGTATGGGTATGAATTGATACAACCTCTTAGAAAATAATTTATTATTATTTATTGTAGATGAACATGTATGCATCTTCCTTCTCAGCATTTCCACATTTAAGCACATACACTAGATAAATTCTTGCCCATGTACGTCAGAAGATATTTCCACAAGTATCAATATCATCAGTGTGCCTTATAGCTAAAATTGAATAAGGTTTCTAAAAAGACTTCCATATCCATCTAAAAGAGAATGGATAAATAAAGTTTGAAAATGCTGTCAAATATGATAGTGATGAAAATGATTATGAGTACAAGCAACCAGAAGAACATACTTTTGAAACATAATGCCAGGTCAAACACATCTAACACAGAAGAAAGCACATGCTATCATTTTGAAAAAAGTAAAAAACAAGCAAATTTAAGCACTGTTTAGAGATACTAACATGCTTGATGGACCTATTTTAAAGTAAGGAGAAAAACAAACAAGAGAGAGAGAAGATCCAGAAGGAACACAAAGGAAGGGTCAATGAATTTAAAAATGTCTTTGTTCTCAAATTGGGAATGGATTCACAAGTGTTTGTGTTATCTTGTTTTAAAATCTTCACATATGGTGCAAATGACCTTTCCTACATATCAATTATTAAAAACCTGATTAAAAAAATTAAAGTTAGGGAAAATTTAAGAATAAGATAAAGAACAAAATGTAGACTTATAATCTAAATTTCTCAATAACCATCTTAGGAAAATGACCTTTAATGCAATCATGTGTTTGAGTGTGAAGAACACTAATTTTAGAGTTTAATAAATCACGGGGAACCACAGGTATAGAATATGTGTTTAGTGCTTTGGGGCAAGAGTTATACACATTCAGCTTCCTCCTTCGTAAAGAGGAAATAATTGCAGGCACCTCACAAACATACTGTAAGACTGAATTAAGAAATGGCACAAGAACAGCAAGCACAGAACCACTCAGGAAAGGTACAGTGTGCTCCATCCACAGAAGCTATAATGTTATTATCGACCTTTTACAAACCGACTAACACTTTGAGATAACAAGCAGTCAGCAATATCCAAGCTGTGGAAACCGTCTTATTTTCATCATCAAAAAGGAAGGTAGGAGTTGTTAAGTAAGGTAGAAATTACTGTTTATGAAACACCTACTACTTGTTAGGCATTATTCAGTACTAAGAATTTTATAGATATTCAAACTTTTAATCCTCAGGCAATACAATGAGAAGTCAAAATATTAAATTCAGAAGACTGAATATGGTATGGAATCATTTTAGAAAAAAACTCAAAAACAAGCAAAGCTATGCATTGTTTACACATATCAACTCCATTTTACAGATGAGAAAACAATTTAATTACCTGGCTCAAGTTCATTTAGCTGGTCACTAATTGAACCAGAATCCACATCCCTTTCGCTGCTCCAGTTCTCCTATGGCAAAACAATACCTTCTTCTCCCATTTAACCTAAATCCTCCCTTGCATTCTCCCTGTCTATCTACCATTTTATTTGGAGGGACCTGTGTGGTTCATGGCAAATTTTCAAAAAACCAAAACTTGATGCCTTTGAGTTCAATTCTAATGACTTTCTTGATCAACTCTCTTACTTCTTTTATTTTGCAAAACTTGAATTAGCATCCCTGAGTGTTAGAGGATGTGACTGAAAAATTCTAGTAGAGTCTTATAATACATATACCTTGATGGTTTGTGCATATACCATAAGAATAATATACAGTGTTATTACCGTGCAGTGAACCTTAAATCTTATCACTAAATCTTAGCAAAGAACTATGAACTCTAACGAACATCTTACTGAAGAAGGAAACGGAGAAAGAGGAAGGTAGAGTAACAGGTGGGAAAAGACAGAAAGGAAAACTGGTGGGTTCCACATTGAAGCCGGGCCTGCTTAACAACACTTGACAATGATGACTCTTACTCCATGTAACGTGTTATCATCATCATCTTCCCCTGCTCAGAGCTCTCCTCTGTGTTCTCATCCAGTTATACACTAGTCCTTGGCTTTTTCAATGTATACACATCTCAGATTGTCCACGTTTCCTTTATGTCTGTCAATTGTCAAGTTTCCTCTCTGTGATGGTTGGTAGGCAGGTTATAAATTGATGAAAGGTGTAGGCTCTGGAGCCAGAACTCAGTCCCTATCACAGTTCTGTTTCTTATGAGGTGGATAACTTTGATCAAGTTGTTTAAGTTGTCTGAGCTGCCATTTCCTCATCTATAAAATGGATTCTAATAAGAGCATCTATATCATTGGATAGTTATGAGAATTCAATGAGACAATAACCTCCGAAGGGCATAACTCAGGACCCTAGTATACTATAAGTGCCTAATATTTATCAGCAATGTTGGCATCAGCAGGAAATAGTGAGCTCAAAAATGCACTAATGACAATATAGTTTAAATAGAATAGAGCCTTATGTGATGTTTGATGATATAAATGATACAAGAGAATGATGTTACAAGAACTAACCAAATGGAGAATATGCCTCAGGAGAATTTTTTTTAAAGAATAGTTCACAGTAGCCCTCTATGTAATGAAAGCTATAGGCAAAGTCTGGCCCTTGGGTCTTCGATTTCTATATTGTATCTTTTTATTTCCATTTTTTAAATTGCCTCAACTTATAAAATAATTTATCTTACTATTGCAAGGACTCCAACACACCACTCAGGAAATAAGAATAATGGGAAGAAATAAGAAAAAGTGACAAAACAGCACATTCTTTCATATTTTTACTTTGGTATCCTTTTTTTTCCTCCAAATATGATATACTTATATGTCTGAAAGGATGTTTTCTTGGTGATTTCAGGCTCTATGAGAGCATTAATAAAAAGAAAACCCTGATCTTAATTTATGACAATTTATTTTACATCCATATGGGAAAATTCATTTGGCTGGAAAATTTTTTTTAGGCCCTAGTTAGGCTGCTATTGATTTAGTACTCCCCTAGAATATAAACCCACAAAACACACAACATGGGAAACACGAATTATGGTAATAAGAATCAGGCATGCATAATTCCACTAAAACAGTTAGTCACCACCCTTCTTATATCATGACTTTTTTTTTACAGCTCTCCTGTTCATTAAAAAAAAAAAAAAAAAAATCTTTTAGTGTTAAGTAAACTATAAATGCATTATTTCTATTGAAAGCAGAAACAAAGCTGATGTCATGTTTTGAGTCAAACAATGATTGCTATTGATGTAGTCTCACTGTACAGCTTCTCTCTCTGAAATCAATTTTTTTTTTAAATATCCAAAGAAAGATGCTTCCAGGAGAAGTCCACTGCCTCAAAAGGTAACCTATTCTTATGAATAATCCTCATTGTTAGAAAGTTTTTGCTGGTATGAACAACTCTGTCATTCTTGGACCAGATAGACACAGACTAACAATGTGAAAGAGATGGAAAAGTTAAACCAATTAAATAAATACCACAAGAGAGGTCGGGGATATTTCTATGCCATAATAATTTTAAAATTCTTTACATTTCTATTAGCAAAGAGACAAAAATTAATATAATAAATTGCAATTTTTATCTGTCAAGCTGACAGATACATTTGAAAAGTAATGAGTGTTGGGGAGCTGGATGAAGAGTAATGAGTGGGGAATAAGATCACCCATACAACACCAGAGGAGTATAAATTGTTATAAGTTTTCTAATGTGCATTTTTGCAATAAGTATCAAAAGATACAAAAATATCTCTACTTTTTGACCTCAAAATTCCACTTGAATTAGTTTACTCTAAGAAAAACATGTATATAAGAATGTTCTTGAAAGCATTATTTCAATATAAAATTAGAAAACATAAATATTAATATTTTGTGACCTTGTTTAATTCAGGAGTTCAAGGTGTTCTCAGGGTCAAGGCTGGTTTACACTGGATGCCTCAGACTCATCAGCTTGTCCAAAAAACACTTTTGTCACATTAGCCAAAGCAGGTCTAGAACCTCCCAGAGGCAAAAAGTAAGAAATCTTGAATTGTCTTTCTGGACCATCCTTCTTCAAACTGAAATCTTAATTAAATTCTCAATCTTTGCAATAGCAGCAACCCTAAATAAACTAACACCTCCTTCTTGCTCATAAGAATAACCATCATCTGAGATCTTCAAAATTAGTTTTCAATAAAATGAACAATTAGGAAAACCTGGCTAAGTTGTTGAAGTTCCCCTTTAACATTTTTAACATGACCTGCTCTTCAACTTTAACAGGAACACAGAGTAATTTATGTTATCATTACTTTAAATTAAAATTCTTAATTGCTTATGCTACATATTTTACTTTTTCTTAATTCATAAGTTAACCTTTCCAAACTGATATAAGCAAAAATTGTGATGCAAACTGCAATTTCTTTCCAATCCAGTAAGCAGGAAGTAGATATCCATTGAATAGAATTGGATCCAAGATGTATAGGAATAGAGAGTTATATATGACTAAATTTAGGTTAACTTAATTGACAGACTCAAAATGCTCTTTATTTTGGTTTGCTCATGGTAAAAGATACTCATCACTATAAAAGTCATGTAATAATAAATTTTCTTCCAGTAAGTACTACTTAAATTACTATGCTACCTAATTAAAAATAGGGATCTCAAATGAGAAAAAATTGCCTGCTGAGTACAAAGAGTACAGTGTTCTTTCATTAAGTCACCTGTATGAATGAAAAGGACCACATATTACTTTAAAAGCAATGTAAATAAAATAGAGTTGGCAATCAATATGAGCAGAACTGAAGGGGGCTAGAAAATTGTTCTGCCACAATAGTGACTAGATTTTTAATAACCTGGGGGAGAAGAAAAATACACATTTCTATATAGGAGCCAGGGAAGAAATATGACTCGAAAGCCAGAGGCTACACTGAGCCAGTGAAAATGCCCATTATTTAAACTGCAGGTGGTGACATGCACATAAACTGATGTAGCAAGGTGCATCGGAAGTGAGGGATGTGAGTGGATTTATTGTGAATCCACAGTGGGATTCTGCACTGCAAGGGAGGATACAGGTGTGCCCTGCCTTAGGACAACATGGTGCTGGAAATGCTACCCCTGAGAGAAAACAGATTAAAGGCTAAATATATTATTGCATCTGTACTTCCAATACTGTTTACAGATTACTAACAACCTGGCAGAAAATTCAGGACATTAAGATTCTTAAACTATTTTTTTAAAAAAGAGATGGCAAGAGGATGAAGAGCAAAGCAGATGCAATGGAATGGGAGACAAAAGAAAGAAGAAAAATATGAAGACCATTGGGAGGAGAGCTATCCAGGAGACAGGTAAGAGAGGTTAGATCCAGTATAGCCAGCACTATTGGAAACCTCCAAAAAAAGTCTGCCTGCTCCCAGAAAGAGACTGTAATATCGATGATCATGGTCTTCATCATGCCCAATATAAGCCTGTATTTCAGAGGTCAAAAATATTTTCTGTATAGGGCCTGACAATTAATGTTCTTGACTTCAGCAACTATCCAACTCTGCTGTTGTGGCAAGAAAGCAGCCATAAAAAAATAATAGAATAACAAAAATAAAAATAAAAAAGATGTAAGCAAATAGGTACAATTGTGTTCCAATAAAACTTTATGTACCTGGAGGGAGGGATGTCACTGGGTGGAGGGGAGCAAAGGGAAAAGAAATTGGGACAACACGTAACAGCATAATCAATAAAGCATATTTAAAAATAAAAAATAAAAATAAATAAAAAATAAAAATAAATAAAAAAACCTTTATGTACAAAAACAGGCTGAGTGACTCAGTTGGTTGGAGCCTCATCCCATGCACCAAAATGTTGCTGGTTTGATTCCCGGTCGGGGCACATACCTAGGTTGTAGGTTCAATCCCCAGTTGTGGCACATATGGGAGACAATTGATTGATGTTTCTTTCTCACATCAATATTCTATTTCTCTTTCTTTCTTTCTCTCTCTCTCTCTCCCCCCTCCCCTCCCCCACACCTCTCCACCCCTCCCTCTCCCTTTCTAAAATCAATAAACATGCCCTTGGGCAAGGATTAAAAATAAACAAGCAAGGCAGGAGGCCAGATGCAGTCAACCTGCTCATAGTGTTTCAATCATAATACTGAACCTTCTAACACTTCTCACTGACCATTGCCCTATAACCCAATGCTCCATTGTCTTCATCATCCAATGCCCCACTGACTATCCATCATTTTTATAATTATGCTCCCTGTCTTCAGAACTTAGTTACCTATTTCTTCTTACTTTATAGGTCTTTCTGCATCATCCAGGTAGCAACTTCCCACCATAATAAAATTTCCCTGCTTAGAGCTTATGAGAGGAAGAGAGCCACAGCACAGAGGGCACAGCAAGATCCTTCTGTCACTACCAGATGCGTCTCAAGTGAGTTCCAATCCAACATCTGTATCATTCTTTATTCAATCATTTAAGAGTTGAGTATCTGTTAGGTACTTCAACCTATAAATGAAGAATTTTTTTAAGTATTTCTTGACCTCAGATGACTCAATCTAGTTTGGGTGGAAATTACTTATATGCCCACTACCTTCCTGTATCCCCTGGCCCCATCCAGTCATAACCTCAACAGTGGGAAAACCAGTCTGGAAGAGGGAGGCCAGAACTAGGAAAGACTAGTAGAGAAGACATTTAAGAACCAAACACTAGATGATCTAGCAGCTATTTCTCCCCACAGGAGTTTCATTTCTGGTGGACCACTAGGACTAGTTGGGTAAAAGGCACCAAAGAAGCTCTGTCTCAATACGGAAAAGAGAAGAAAACCAAGCGTCTGAGATGCTTCCTCCCCAAGACTCCTCTTCCCTTCCTCTGCTCTCGTAGGCATTGGGTCTGCATCACAGTGTCTCTGCCTACTCCGGTCCTCTCTACCCCATGACTGACATTGACCAACCTTAAAAACAATGACACTTCCTCAGTTGTGTAGCCACATTCCACAGGAGGCTAAGAAATGGTATTTTAATTAAATACTTCACTTTGCCCTCTAACCAACAGCTTATATAAACATAGCAAAATGCTTCCTACCACGTGATCTTTTTGGGTGTTTTGCCAAACAAAATGGCTACAGCTTTCTATTAGTGGGGAAGTTTTTCCTGAATGCAAATGCACTATTTAGGTTTAATAAGACCTTTCGACATAAACTGTACATACAGATGTGTATTTTCTCCTTTCCTAGTGTTTACAGCATGGGAGAAGCTGTAGGCCAATTTTATGTAGCTATTTTATATGCAAATAGGTTATTTTTGCAAGTTTTCAGTTTCACAGGAGACAGGCAAGAGGATGTCAAATAATGAAGTTTTTCCATTCTAGTCAGGGAATTGATTTCTCTATTTTCTGCATTCTGTGGGTATGTACCTCTTGACTGCTGATGAAAAATATTTAAATATTAAAAGCCTGAGAAATCAATACAATTTTATAAACAATTTTATTTGAAGTAAAATGAGCTCATTTTGGCTTTTTGAGCATGAGTTGAGATGGTCCATCCTCCATTCAGAAGCAAAAGCATCTTCCATGTGGATAATTCCCAGGCTCCTCCTATGAACAGATGTGAGACTGCTCCTATGGTTATGATCAACCAGGTCAATAATGAGACCTGCCTCTGTTCCCATAGAACTGGTAGGATGAATTCATTTCTTGGCTCACATTAGTGGCCACAAAAGGAATTCAGAAGAGGATTCTGACATGAACACACTACAGATCCTAGAACTGGAGCTTTGTTTTAGGCAGGGTGGACAGATTTGGAAGGACCCATCGTTCTAACAGGGCTAATACAGAGAGCATGCTGCTGACCCAATGATTCTCCAACAGGGACAAAATCTGCATTGGCCAGTGGCGCACTGAAGGAGCCAATGGCCATTAGGCAGAGGCTCAAGTAGGCAGGTGGCTTCTGTCAATAGATGGCCTATAAATGGACAAAACAGAGTGCAGGAAAGGAGGAGAAAGCAATAGGTAGAGGTTTGGGCAAGCAATCTATACAAATGTGATATGGCAGCAAGAAGCAGAAGTCAAATTCAGCAAAACTATTGTCCTGAGATGACTGAGCAGAAGGCAGTACCCAAAATCAAAAGAAAAGGAAGTTCTAAGCAGGACTTGTTCCCCAAGATGGAGAAAAATCTACCTACTAGAACTGTGATAAAAGGCCACAGGAGAACCATCAGCAATTCTTATGTGCTACTTAATCAGTACTCTTCAAATTTTCCTTAAGAGTGCCATGTCTGATGAAGGTGAGGTGCTCAGGAAAATTACTGAAATTCACAGCTGTGAATTCTGGGGGAAGCTGGAATAAGATGCCAGGGAGAATGCATAGGGGGAGGGCCTAGGGGAACTGAAAAAAGAACAGATCTTGATGAACCTCAGTATTATCATTTGGAAAACAGAAAACAATCTGAACTCCTAGAGTTGTTAAATTATTGAAAGCAAAGGGGCTAGCTCAGAGTTAGAACTCCAAGGATGTGAGTTAACCAGCTCTTTCACTGCTCATGGAATTGTATGTTGACCAAGGACATTCTGTACACTTAGAAGCTTTCTGACAAATCAAAAACATTGTGGCAATACAGTATCACGGGTATTACATTCTAGACTCCCCACCTCCCACCCCCGCCATAGGTGAAAATTCACGAAGTAGGAACCTTACATTTATTTTAGTATTTATATATTTTCAAAGGCTTTATAAACCCCTCCCACACACTTATAAACTGTTCCCAGTCCCCTATTAACCTTTCCCACCCCTTTATTAACCTTTTCCACACTTTATAAACAATATGTTCTTAAACATATTCTACACTCTTAAACCTAGGTAACTTTAACAACATACATATACAGTACTGCAAAATCCCGCGATATAGCAAAAAATCCACGATAAATAATTAAATATAATATTTTTTAAAATCCTGCAATACAGTGAGGCTGCGATAAGTGAACCAAGATATAGAGATGGACTACTGTAATAGCAGCTAGCATTCACTGAGTATTTATTATAGATCAATCACTGTCTTAGTTCTTTACATGCATATCCCTATTTAATTCTCCCAACCCTATGAGGTGGTGGTAGTATCAACTCCACTTTACGTATATGAAAACCAAAGAACAGAGAAGTTAAGTGACATGCGCAAGGTTATACATTAGCCAGTGGCAGTGCCAGGATTTGTACACAGGTTCAGGACCCGCACTGAGAGTTTAGTTACACATAATGCTATACTTCTGCAGGTGGTGGTAAGAAGAGAGAAAACAATGTAAGAGCAAGAATTGGCCCATTAATACCTATTTAGAACACCCGTGCTAGACCACCACAACCATATGCATGGGGAAAGTAGTCACATCATGGCAGGACATTTGTATGTAATTTTTTTCCATTAATCATTTCTTTGGCTATGTTCCTGCCATGGAACTGTTAGGCTAGTCTGGCAGGAGCAGGGAGTTTATGGCCAGAGACTTTGTATTAGCCAGCATGAGCCATGGCGGTGTATGACCAGCATCATTTCTGGGTTGGGGTCCTGCGTGGCACACAAACACAGGCAGCAGCTGTATCATCTCCCCCCAGTCTGTAAATGCCAGGAGGGCTGAATTCCACATATTAGATTGTCATATAGCCTAGCAACAGAAACTGTAAATATCAACATATGCCCCCAAGGATCTAGAACATTTAAATTATGATTTCCAAAGGCATCAACTTGAAAAGACTTGCCATGGTAATTTGCCCAAAATAAAAGAAACATGAAGTAATTTTTTTAAGCTGCAGCCTCACTTCCAAGATATATCCACAGTGCATTTAATGCACTTTGATGTCATTCTTTTTAATTTTACACAAGTAATTCATGTTCATTTTAGATAAATTAGAACATCATCTAAAAATCACGTAAAATATTACCAAGCAGAGCTCATCATTACATTTTATTGTTTAGCCTTCTAGAATTCTGTCCTAGTCATTTAATATTTAGTAAAAATAGAAATATACTTATCATATTATACTGTCCGCTGTGTAACTGCCTCTTTCATTTAAGTGTATTATGAATACCTTCCCACATCCTATGTAAAATTCTACATTTTATGATGACATTTTTATTTTGTTTGATGGA
The DNA here is from genome assembly GCF_987537825.1 of Furipterus horrens. Classification (NCBI taxonomy): domain Eukaryota; kingdom Metazoa; phylum Chordata; class Mammalia; order Chiroptera; family Furipteridae; genus Furipterus; species Furipterus horrens. The sequence continues at coordinate 20,405,001 of NW_028327182.1, read as the reverse complement.
GGACCATAATTTATTTCATCAGCCCCCTACTTTTGGATATTTAGTTTATTCCCAATTTTCCTTATTTATTTTTGAATTTCTTAAATTTAGCAAACTAACATTTAACTGCTAAGTAGTAATATTGTAGCCCTGGCTGGTTTGGCTCAGTGGATTGAGCGTCGGCCTGCGAGCTAAGTGTCGCTGGTTCGATCTTCCAGTCAGGGCACATCAGAGAAGGAAAACTCTGACTCCAAAAAACCTCCGCTGCCTTGCGGCATACCTCTTCAGGGGAAAGGCTAAGGGAGTAAACCCCGACAGAAAATCCGGAGCCGGAGTCCCTAAGGCGGTTTGACGTTGTAGTCAACACCGGCAACTCCTGCGGCGCACCTGAAGCCAAGCTGTATTGACTCCGTCTTTCCCTTGGACCCTTCAGCTGCGAAGAGAGGGGGGGTCTGCTGCATGGGCAACAGCAGACCCTCCATATCACCCTGCCCAGGCTCTGTAGCTTCAGCTTCACTGGAGAGGACACTTCAGCATCATCGTAAGTTGTCGATTCAACACGGGAGGAGACAGATACCATGTCACTCCCGAGTCGGACTACACAGCCATTCTCGGCGGTGCAGATAGACTCTTAAGAAGCTACACCATCGTCTCTCGAGACGGACGGCTGCCGACGAGTAATATTGTTATCCAGTTTCTAGTTTGCCTTTTAACTTGATTGTGAGTTTGCATTCAGAAGCTTGTTTTTAATTTTTATGTAGAAGTGCACGAGCATTTCACTGGTGAATTCTGCCTTTAGTGCCATGCTTAGTAAACCTTTCAAGAACGCCTCCCCCTTCCTGTGATTATATAAACATGCGCAGATGGTTTCCCCCAACATTTTATGGCTTCATTTTTTTTTTCATTTCATATGTTTTTGAAAGAACAGACACTAATATAATCTTAGAAAATCGCATATCAAAAAATTCCACTTTTGCTGGCTTTCTAAAAGAACCCTGAAATGAACCTGCTTTGCAAGAGAAAAGGGCCCTGGTATATTACAAACACTCAAAGTGGAAAACAATGGAGTGTCTTCTGTGAAACAAAGGCTTTAGATCACATTTCTGTAAAAGTTGATAAAACTGTGCTACATAAAGATAGGCAAATGTTGCTTGTGGTGTCAATGCCCAGACTGCACTACCTGTGACTAACAATCACATCCATCCTCTACTCCAGTTATAAGGACTCTTTTCTGAGAATGCTAACCTTTCAACCATTTTATTCTAGTTCTGAATTATCTGTCTCCATAGCCTTGCCTGCTTCTTCAGAGGATGAGAGGGATGTTTTTACATCAAAGAGTACATTGGTCAAAAAGAGAAAATAAATGTCATGCCTGCTTTTCCTAATAATAAATAGTAGTAAATTTCCAAACTATGTAATTTGACTACAGAGATTTTTCAGGTAGAAGCCAAGAAATCTGACATGTAACGTGCAAATTGCAAAACCTTGACAAAACTCCACATGGCTTTTCTTTTGGTGATTTCATTTCTAAAGCAATTTTTTAAGATCCTCCAGTACTTCCATGCTTAAACTTTAATAACTTTAAAATCAATTCATTATCCCAAGGCCACCTTTAAGACATCTGTCAGTGACATCACTACCTTCCCAGTTAAAGATGTTTTTCCCCTTGGAAGAATCTGTTCATTACAGTAGTTAACGGCTTCTCAGTTAGCAAAGCAGCCTAAGACAAGGCACGGGACAAGTTAATGGTGTAACAAATCAGTGGTTAAGCTAAACGGTCTCTTTGCACAGTACAGTATTATTGCTTTATTGAATCCAACTTAAAGATTTACAGCAGTTACATTTTATTCCAGGTACAAGATGCACAAATGAAATCCAGGGAGGTGCAGTTTCCTTTCATCCTGCTTTCATTAAGAATCCAACTGCATGGCAAAATCAGTTAGTATATATCTTGTTCCATGTGACAGCCAATTTTCCACTGAGATGGGACGTTCTTGGAGCTTTTTAATCCTAGATCCTACCCTAGGGAGTACAAGGGGTGGACATTACAGCATATTTTTTTAATTGTTAAACATAAAGCTTCAGTGGTAACACTGCTTCTCCCTGACACCTAAGCAATGGAACGTCTCTGGATGGACAGTACAGAGTCTTGACTCTAGGTTCACTTTGATGATGAAATATGTCTGGGACACACTTAGTGGCCCAACATACTAACGTGGGTTTTTTCCCACCAGTGAGTTTCTTTTCAGAGAATATGCAGTGTTACAAAACTATAGCTGTCACCAAGTAACCTGTGACACAAGGAACTTGACTACCTAAAGGCCCATGCTGATCACATCCCAATTCACTAACAAATTTGTCCCTGCATTGCTACTGTACACCAAGCACTTTCAAAGATCTAGGGAGATAGGAGGGCAAAAGTGGGAAATATCAGGACAACTGTAATAGCATAATAGATAAAATATAATTAAAAAATAAAATAAAATAAAAAAAGATTTTGGATATAGCCAGTACCAGTCCTTGGGGGATTTATATTCTTGTGGAGAAGGCATATTTAAAAAACAAGTAAATATATTAAACAATGTAATTTTACTAGTAACAAGTGCTATTAACAAAATAAAATATGCTCATAAGGAATGTTGGGTGCAAGTCAACTTCTAATGTAAGGGGTGGAAATTTAATTATTTGGAAGACTGTAGAAAACCAATCCATCAAGGGTCCCAGAAGTAAAAAGAAAAGATAAATAAGTATTTCACTGAACACTCATAAAACATCCTTTTATATGCTTTTAAAGTCTTGTCTGCTTTTGGTTTCACTTAGTAAATCTTTTTTCTCTCCAGAACAGAAAAACTACAGCAAAAGATTAAAGCTTAGGGTTTAGGAACAGTGTACACTCCAGATTCCTGCTCAATGCCCAGCACTATGTAAAAAAAGCTTTTTATAGCAGTAACAACAATAATGAGAAATGGCAAAACGGCTCAGGTTTTGGAATAATTGTTTGGTTCTTATCTATAAAAAGCTATTAAATCAATTCTCTAGAGGATAATACATTTTGTTACTCTTTAGGGACCTTAGTATAATAGTTCTCCAGCTTATGGGCTAATTCTAGACCTCAGCTTACTATCATTTAATATATTTATGTTTTACAGTTGACAAACCAGAAACTCACTCTGAATGTCTTTAGTGGGACTAAAACACCACACAACAAATGGTTAGACTTCGGATGTGTGTCAGGTAACATCTGACAAGCCTTACTTGTTAGACTGGGTACTTATAAGCCAACAATAAATAAGAAAAGGTTTTTAGAAACTCTATATTCAAAAGTATACATACTATTTGAAACATTTTTAGAATGAATTCTTTCAGTAAGGGTTTTTTATTTCATTTTCACATTGCGGTTGGCAAAGTAAACCCTTGCTTTCACAATGTAGAGACTCTTTATGTAAGACTAATGAGATCATATGTAGCTCAGATCAGATGGTTTTTTTGCACAAATATATAAGACGTTGTTTTGGAATTCTTTTGTTTCTTGCTCCAGTGGAACTTTTCCAACATACAGACTGACATTGTTTCTACGCTAATTAATCCATTTATAAAATAGGCTCAACAAAGCAAAATTCATTTCCCTGCCCTCTTGGAACTCATTGAAAATGAAATGAGATCTTCCGGTCCTGGTTGCCCAGGCCTCAGCAGAGGAAGGGAGGTGTACATTCAGGGTCCCAGCAGGACACAAAAGCCATGCTCTAAAGGGTGACTGAACAGAGTGTAATGAATGGGCTAGCTTCCAAAGCTGCAGGCAGGTTAAGGAAGACCAATGTGGGGTGGTAAAGCAACCTGGACCGAGTAACAGCAGGAATAATTTTCACAAGGCTTTAATTTTCACTGCTGCTAGAAAGACAATTTCCACCAACTTTGTGGCTTAAAAACAACAGAAATTGTTTATCTTATAGTTCTGGAGGGCAGAAGACCAGAATGAGTCTTCCTGGGCTAAAATCAAGGTGTCGGCAGGGTCGCTCTCCCTCTGGAGGCTGGAGTAGAGAGTCATTTTGTTGTTGTTTGTCTTTGAGCTGCATTTCTTGCATTCCTAGGCCTGCAGTCCCTTTTTAACGCCAAAGCTAGCAGTGTGGCCTCTACTTTTTCTGAGTCTGCTTTTATCACCTGGCTTTTCTCATCTATCTATACTCAAGTTTCACTCTATCTCCCTATTTTAAGAATACTTGTGCCCTGACCAGAGTGGCTCAGTGGGTTGGGCATCGTACCACAAAGCAAAAGGTCGCTAGTTCAATTCCTGGTCAGGGCACATGCCTGGGTTGCAGGCCAGTCCCCAGTTGGGTCACATGTGAGAGGCAACCAATCAATGTTTCTCTCTCACATTGATGTGTTTCTCCCTGTCTTTCTCCCTCCCTTTCCCACTAAAAATAAATAAATAACATTTTTTTAAAGAATATTTGTAATTATATATTTAGGGCCCACCTAGATGATCCTAAATTATCTTTCATGTCAAGATCCTTAACTTAATGGCATCTGCAAAAAACTTTTTTTTTTTCATATCCATGAGTTCCAGGGCATAGGATATGGGTAACATTGGGGGCCATTATTCCGCCTACCACAGGGAGTGAGTTGAAGCAGTTACTGGAGCCCAGGAAAAACTGTAGCAGTGGAAAAGGCTGTCTGACAGGAGATGTGGCTTAGAACCACAACCACACGTGGCAGTAGAATGCAACCAGTGCCAAGAGATGGCCAAACAAGAAGAGAGTTGGAGAGATAAGGATCCCAACTCTCTCATATCCCACCCTCCAGCTTCTGCCAGTGCCTCTCATTGGCCAAACCTAACTGGAAACCAGAGGTCATGGAAAGCCAGACAATGCAGTCAGTCCATAAATGTCAGCCTGTTGGAGCTTAGAAGAGAGTAGACAAGGCTAAAGAGTGGATCTCAAGAATTAAATAGAAAATATAGCAAAGATGAGCACTAGGGGGAAGCTGACAACAGTTCTGACGCCTTGAATAGGAATGAAGACTTGGGAGAGGTGAGCCAGATTACCATGGTTACAAAAACCTCCAACCAAGCAGCCTGAATTCAGAGAAGTAGGTTCAATGCAGCACTTGCCATAAAGGCTCATGCCAGTGACTACGAAGTCATTCTAGAGTTAAGGAAATATTCACTGAGCATCCATGGAACTCAACCAGGCTTGAATTCTGCAAGATGCATTCCAAGGTTTTGGAGCCCTAGCCAGGTTTTTCGATTAGAGGTTTGCAGTTTACAAAGGGAAGTAAAGACTATATTTGTTTTATTTTGGTGGGAAGAATCCAATAACTCTCACCTTGGTTTGCATTAATTACATCATAAAAGTCAAGATCATGTTTGGGTTCTCATTTTGCTCTAGCAATACTAAGGTGAAATTGAGGCAGATGGACTTAGGAAAAGCAAAATTTGGTTCCATTTGGCATCTTATTGACTTTAAGACCAGGAATCAACTTGCTTATATCAGGGACTAAATCACTGTCATCTCTAGGTTAAGTTCTCCTCAGAAAATTCAGTCTGTGGTCCCCAAATCTATTAAACTCAGGATGCTTGGCCTTGATGGTTTGCATTTCACTGGTCACAATATTAAGACCCAAAGTAACAGTGCTAACCCCTTGAGCAAAGCCCAAGAAATAAAAATGTTATAAAATGGTACACAATAAATCAATTAAATATTAACATTTTGAAAATAAATGTCAATCTAATTGAAATTTAGATTGTAGGAATTCTAATTTACCCCATTCCCATTTTAATAATTAGTAAAAATACTTTTAAGAAAATAAAAAATATATAATTTAAAACTCTCTCAAAACAAAATGGTTGCAATATAAATGATTTGGTCTGTAAGTATGAAAGTCATGTTTAATCAGTAGAGTCCCAAATGACTTTGATTTTTATTCTTTCCAAGTTGATCATGATGTAACTCTTATACAGAGAATCATAACCAGAGCGGGGCCCTCCAGACCCAAGCCTCAAAGAAGAGCAGTGCTGCTACCCCTGCCAGAGCCCCAAGTGAACCATGGACGGGGACTGGCCCCAAATGAGACTCTTCCCACACCTGCTTCTGCCACTCTTCATTATGTTGTCTTCCATAGTCAAGCTTGGAAAGAGGACTGCAAACTAATTACTAACAGCTCAAGATCTTAGAGTGGATATAGGACAAGTGAAAGATTCAATAATAAAAATGAAGAGCTGGGGTGGAGATGATGAAGCCACAGATTGGTTGGAAGAAGGAAGATGTATTTGGAAAACCTGAAGACTCAACGTGGGCAGACACATCTATCTATAAAAGAAGAGAGCCCTGACCAGTGTGGCTCAGTTGGTTGGGTGTCATACCACAAAGTGAAAGATTGCCAATTTGATTCTTGGTCAGGACGCATGCCTGGGTTGCTGGCTCAGTCTCCGGTTGGGGCACAACCAATCAATGTTTCTCTTTCACATCAATGTTCCTCTTCCTCTCTTTCTCCCTCCCTTTTATTCTCTCTACAAATAAATAAAATCTTAAAAATAAAAGGAGAGAAAAATGGCATTGAGAATTTCCTGATAGACTTAACACACAAGGGTACAGAAATATGTTGTTAGTGAGATGCTTCATTTCATTATATTCAGGATCACCAGTTTTATATCCAGAATATCAACTCTTCGCCTAAACACCACCATGGCTGGGTGACCCTATGAGCTAGTCACTGGGGACAAACTTTGAGTTAAATGGAAAACAGTTACTTAGGTAACAATAATTCACAGAAGTTTCACTATTAAATAAACATTAATGAACTTCTTAAGTTCCAGAAAGTAATTGTTTTTTTTAATAAGTTTTTAAATGTGAAAGTTATATGCTGTAGCATTCATCATAGAAACTAAACATAATCAGATAATTTCACTGAAAAAAAAAAAAGCCTCAAGAACATAAATCCAAATCAGAAACCACCCTTCCCTCTCCATGTGGGACACATGGGACACAGACACACAGGTAAGTGTCTTCACCAAGAAGTCATCTGGAAGACTTTGGGTCCTAATGGCAATATTAGTTCATGACTTTACTTCCACTCCCTCTGCAGATTTCCACTCAAACATCTAAAGAACTATAATCAGCAATGATCACTGGAAATTAGTTAAGAGTACCATTCACATGCTAGAAAGTTTTGAGAACTTTTTATGAATTATAATAACATGTTAAACCGTATTGAGGCAAGCACCTATCAAACTACAGTACTAGAGATGATGAAAAAACCTGTGCAGGAAATAATTGGAAAAAAAGTCCCCCAACATAACTTAATTAACCCCCTACCCTATCCCTCACCTTACAGGAAGACGAAGAGTGGTATTTGCTCCTAGAAAGCAGTAATCATTTAATTCAGTCACACTAAAGCCTCAGAAAATGGTCAGATTTTAGAATCCACACAGATCCTGCCAAAGCATCCCTGGCTTCCATCTGGCATGAGCAAAGTGGTAAGTTGAGCAAGCAAGGGACATTATTGTTTGTAATACAGGTGCATCACA